>NC_143024.1:78041982-78341982 GCF_057628025.1 Oncorhynchus mykiss
ACAATGTAAAAAAAAAATATATATATATATATATAATTGAGTTAATAATTAAGTAAGGCAGCTCCAAAATGCAGGTGTTTCAGCCTAGCTCAGTGCTTTCTGTGGTGGTGGGGCAAGCCAGCAGAAGATATGGAGCTTTGCGCCGTGATTGGCTCAGTGTTCTGTCACTCATAGGAACACTACGTCACCGCCAAGTCTAAGATTAGAGCTAGAAAATTCAAGCCCCTTGAGTGCTGCCATAGAGTTACATTAGAAGTGCCCATCCAAGAAGGCTTAAGGTCATTGGCCACAGATGAAATTATGTCAAATCACACATCTACAGTAGTTTTGATTGAACTGATGTCAACATCATACTTTAAAAATCTTAGCTAGCAGTCATAACTTTTCTATCTCGTCCCTTGGCGGTAACATAGTGTCTCCATGAGTGACAGAACACTGAGCCAATCACGGCTCAATGCTCTGTATTTTCTGCTGGCTTGCCCTACCACCACAGGAAGCACTGAGCAAAGCTGAAACACCTGCATTTTGGAGCTGCCTTACTCAAGAACACAATAAAAGACCATGTTTGTATGCAGCTTTATTAACGCAATGATATACACTGCTCAAAAAAAGAAAGGGAACACTAAAATAACACATCCTAGATCTGTTCTGTGTGGCCTCCACGTGTCTGTATGACCTCCCTACACGCCTGGGCATGCTCCTGATGAGGTGGTGGATGACCTCCTGAAGGATCTCCTCCCAGACCTGGACTAAGCATCCGCCAACTCCTGGACAGTCTGTGGTGCAACGTGGCTGGCGTTGGTGGATGGAGCGAGACATGATGTCCCAGATGTGCTCAATTGGATTCAGGTCTGGGGAACGGGCGGGCCAGTCCATAGCATCAATTCCTTCCTCTTGCAGGAACTGCTGACACTCCAGCCACATGAGGTCTAGCATTGTCTTGCATTAGGAGGAACCCAGGGCCAACCGCACCAGCATATGGTTTCACAAGGGGTCTGAGGATATCATCTCGGTACCTAATGGCAGTCAGGCTACCTCTGGCGAGCACATGGAGGGCTGTGCGGCACCCCAAAGAAATGCCACCCTACAACATGACTGACCCACCGCCAAACCGGTCATGCTGGAGGATGTTGCATGCAGCAGAACGTTCTCCACGGCGTCTCCAGACTCTGCCACGTCTGTCACGTCTGTCACATGTGCTCAGTGTGAACCTGCTTTCATCTGTGAAGAGCACAGGGCGCCAGTGGCGAATTTGCCAATCTTGGTGTTCTCTGGCAAATGCCAAACGTCCTGCACGGTGTTGGGCTGTAAGCACAACCCCCACCTGTGGACGTCGGGCCCTCATACCACCCTCATGGAGCCTGTTTCTGACCGTTTGAGCAGACACATGCACATTTGTGGCCTGCTGGAGGTCATTTTGCAGGGCTCTGGCAGTGCTCCTCCTAGCACAAAGGCAGAGGTAGCGGTCCTGCTGCTGGGTTGTTGCCCTCCTACGGCCTCTTCCACGTCTCCTGATGCACTGGCCTGTCTCCTGGTAGCACCTCCATGCTCTGGACACTACGCTGACAGACACAGCAAACCTTCTTGCCACAGCTCGCATTGATGTGCCATCCTGGATGAGCTGCACTACCTGAGCCAATTGTGTGGGTTGTAGACTCCGTCTCATGCTACCACTAGAGTGAAAGCACCGCCAGCATTCAAAAGTGACCAAAACATCAGCCAGGAAGCATAGGAACTGAGAAGTGGTCTGTGGTCCCCACCTGCAGAACCACTCCTTTATTGGGGGTGTCTTGCTAATTGCCTATAATTTCCATTTTTCCTATTCCATTTGCACAACAGCATGTGAAATTCATTGTCAATCAGTGTTGCTTCCTAAGTGGACAGTTTTTTATTTCACAGAAGTGTGATTGACTTGGAGTTACATTGTGTTGTTTAAGTGTTCCCTTTATTTTTTTGAGCAGTGTATATATATTTTTTTACATTGTTCACACGCCTAGGCTATTTCTAGATGTCACGTTCTGACTTTAGTTCCTTTTCATGTCTTTATTTTAGTTGGTCAGGGCGTGAGTTGGGGTGGGCATTCTATGTTGTTTTTCTATGTTTTGTTCTGTTATATTTCTATGTGTTTGGCCTAGTATGATTCTCAGAGGCAGGTGTCAGTCGTTGTCTCTGATTGGGAGCGATATTTAGGTAGCCTGTTTTCTATTGTGTTTTGTGGGTGGTTGTATCCTGTGTTAGTGTTTTCACCATACGGGACTGTTTCGGTTGTTTGTATTTTTTGTTATTTTGACCAGTGTTCTGTTGATTTATTAAATATATCATTATGGACACTTACCACGCTGCACATTGGTCTGATCCTTGCTACTCCTCCTCTGAAGAAGAGGAATTCCATTACAATAGATTGAATATGGATTTATTGATCTCAGACTCTGTTTGTCAGTATCAAAGTAGCCTCTCATTTCGATCATGTGAGGTATTCAAATATTTCTGAAATGCGTTTATAAAAGCCACATTTCTCACAGACCTTAGGCTACAAAAATGTTTCCCCATGTGTGCAACTTCTGCAAGCACCTCAGCTCTACTGCTCTACGCCAGTAGCAAAAGCGATGATAATGCATGCAATGCAGAGGCCTCAGAGGCCCCCAGGCAACATCCCCAGGTACCCCATCCAGGGTTCACTTGTTCCAGCACCTTCCAATTTGCAAAATAAGCACCGCAATGCAGTATGATGTCAAACAGTGCAAAAATAAAAAGATATAAAACCAAATCAAGAAATGTCACCTCATAAGGCTTTGGTAATGGAGTGTGAAGTAACCACATCAGTAGGTAGGCTAGGTATGACTCGTCAACACAGCATGGGGGGCAGTTACGATGTGGTGGTAGTGTGAGGGACAGTCAGAGAACAGTGACTAAGTAATAATGAGAATGTGTAGCCTACATGTGAGACTGTGTGACTACAGTCGTGGCCAAAGGTTTTGAGAATGACACACATTCATTTTCACGAAGTCTGCTGCCTCAGTTTGTATGATGGCAATTTGCATATAGTCCACAATGTTATGAAGAGTGATCAGATTAATTGCAAAGTCCCCTTTGCCATGCAAATGAACTCAATCCCTGAACTGAATCAGCCCTGTCACAAAAGGACCAGCTGACATCATGTCAGTGATTCTCTCGTTAACACAGTTGTGAGTGTTGACGAGGACAAGGCTGGAGATCACTCTGTCATGCTGATTGAGTTCGAATAACAGACTTAAGCTTCAAAAGGAGGGTGATGCTTGGAATCATTGTTCTTCCTCTGTCAACCATGGTTATCTGCAAGGAAACGCGTACCGTCATCATTGCTTTGCACAAAAAGGGCTTCACAGGCAAGGATATTGCTGCCAGTAAGATTGCACCTAAATCAACCATTTATCAGAAAATCAAGAACATCAAGGAGAGAGGTTCAATTGTTGTGAAGAAGGCTTCAGGGCACCCAAAAAAGTCCAGCAAGCGTCAGGACCGTCTCCTAAAATTGATTCAGCTGCGGGATCGGGGCACCACCCATACAGAGTTTGCTCAGGAATAGCAGCAGGCAGGTGTGAGTGCATCTGCGTGCACAGTGAGGCGGAGACTTTTCGAGGATGGCCTGGTGTGTGTATAAGGTAGTAGTTTAGGAATTGTTAGGTTAGATTTCTCGTTGGTTATTACTGCATTGTCGGAACTAGAAGCACAAGCATTTCGCTACTCGCATTAACATCTGCTAACCATGTGTATGTGACAAATACATTTGATTTGACACAGGACTGATGGTAGCGCTCACCTTGTCTTCTCCGGACAAGTTTTTTTCCGGATGCCCCAAACAATCGGAAAGGGATTCATCAGAGAAAATGACTTTACCTCAGTCCTCAGCAGTCCAATCCCTGTACCTTTTGCAGAATATCAGTCTGTTCCTCATGTTTTTCCTGGAGAGAAGTGGCTTCTTTGCCGCCCTTCTTGACACAAGTGTAAAGGGATAAAGAATATGTACATAAAGATATATGAATGAGTGATGGTACAGAACGGCATAGGCAAGATGCAGTAGATGGTATCGAGTACAGTATATACATATGAGATGAGTAATGTAGGGTTTGTAAACATATTAAGTAGCATTGTTTAAAGTGGCTAGTGATATATTTTACATCAATTCCCATTATTAAAGTGGCTGGAGTTGAGTCAGTGTGTTGGCAGCAGCCACTCAATGTTAGTGAAGCCTGTTTAACAGTCTGATGGCCTTGAGATAGAAGCTGTTTTTCAGTCTCTTGGTCCCTGCTTTGATGCACCTGTACTGACCTCGCCTTCTGGATGATAGCGGGGTGAACAGGCAGTGGCTCATGCACCTGTACTGACCTCGCCTTCTGGATGATAGCGGGGTGAACAGGCAGTGGCTCGGGTGGTTGTTGTCCTTAATGATCTTTATGGCCTTCCTGTGACATCGGGTGGTGTAGGTGTCCTGGAGGGCAGGTAGTTTGCCCCTGGTGATGCGTTGTGCAGACCTCACTACCCTCTGGAGAGCTTTACGGTTGTGGGCGGAGCAGTTGCCGTACCAGGCGGTGATACAGCCCGACAGGATGCTCTCGATTGTGCATCTGTAGAAGTTTGTGAGTGCTTTTGGTCACAAGCCAAATTTCTTCAGCCTCCTGAGGTTGAAGAGGCGCTGCTGCGCCTTCTTCACAACGCTGTCTGTGTGGGTGGACCAATTCAGTTTGTCTGTGATGTGTATGCCGAGGAACTTAAAACTTACTACCCTCTCCACTACTGTCCCATCGATGTGGATAGGGGAGTGCTCCCTCTGCTGTTTCCTTAAGTCCACAATCATCTCCTTAGTTTTGTTGACGTTGAGTGTGAGGTTATTTTCCTGACACCACACTCCGAGGGCCCTCACCTCCAGTCCTGTGTCATGCCAACAGTAAAGCATCCTGAGACCATTCATGTGTGGGGTTGCTTCTCCGCCAAGGGAGTGGGCTCACTCACAATTTTGCCTAAGAACACAGCCATGAATAAAGAATGGTACCAACACATCCTCCGAGAGCAACTTCTCCCAACCATCCAGGAACAGTTTGGTGACAAACAATGCCTTTTCCAGCATGATGGAGCACCTTGCCATAAGGCAAAAGTGATAACTAAGTGTCTCGGGGAACAAAACATCGATATTTTGGGTCCATGGCCAGGAAACTCCCCAGACCTTAATCCCATTGAGAACTTGTGGTCAATCCTCAAGAGGAGGATGGACAAACAAAACCCCACAAATTCTGACAATCTCAAAGCATTGATTAGCATACCACTATGCACCCCACTGTTGGCTTGCTTCTGAAGCTAAAAGCAGGGTTGGTCCTGGTCAGTCCCTGGTGGGAGACCAGATGCTGCTGGAAGTGGTGTTGGAGGGACAGTAGGAGGCACTCTTACCTCGTCTAAAAAAAAACCTAGGCAGTGATTGGGGACATTGCCCTGTGTAGGGTGCTGTCTTTTGGATGGGATGTTAAATGGGTGTCCTGACTCTCTGAGGTCATTAAAGATCCCATGGCACTTATTGTAAGAGGGGTGTTAACCCTGGTGTCCTGCCTAAATTCCCAAGCTGTCCCTCATGCCATCACGGTCACCTAATCATCCCCAGCTTACAATTGGCTCATTCATCCTCTGTAACTATTCCCCAGGTCGTTGCTGTAAATGATAATGTTTTCTCAGTCAACCTACCTGGTAAAATAACAGTATAAAAAATACAATTATGCAAGAATGGGCTGCCATCAGTCAGGATGTGGCCCAGAAGTTAAATGACAGCATGCCAGGGCGGATTGCAGAGGTCTTGAAAAAGAAGGGTGAACACTGCAAATATTCACTCTTTGCATCAACTTCATGTAATTGTCAATAAAAGCCTTTGACACTTGTGAAATGCTTGTAATTATACTTCAGTATTCCATAGTAACATCTGACAAATTTCTAAAGACACTGAAGCAGCAAACTTTAACACAAATATGAATTTCCACATTCTCAAAACATTTGACCACGACTGTAAGAGAAGAAAGTGTGTGTAAACCGGGACATGTTTGATCAAGTGCATGAAATGTAGGCTTATTATATTCTTAGAAGAGTATGAGTTGGCCTAGGTCCATAGAGAAGACAGGTTTAGGAACCACAGGTGTCACAACAAATTGCAGTCATATGTTGTCATTAGGATGTTCATAATCAGTGAGTCAAATTTCCTGCTCACACAAGCTGGTAATGCAGTACAGTACTCATAGAAGAAAGCAATATGTCAGTGAATAAATTGGTAGGTCTTATGTTTCTGAAGTGTCATCATCACAAGCAGATCTTGGAAGTCAGTCATATGTCATGCCTGGAACTGGTCTAGTCTGTAAACTACAGTATGTGGATTACGTAACTCACAAAATGAAGGCTATATTTAATTAGACCTTAAATAAAAATATAAAAGATAATGACATTTTAGCCCCTGAAAAAATATATTCATAGAAACAACACTGCCTTGAAATGATATACTGATCTCAACACTTAACCTGTATAAAATAATTACTTTTTCAGAAATATTTTATATTGGCTGTAGTCTAGTCCATCTTTCTATGGGTTACCTTCAGGTTATTGTAGGATATTTTGAAGTTGACTCTTTTGTTATATTTACGTTTGTGTGTGTGTGTTAATGAGGTGATTGGTGGCTAATCGGGTGGTGTATGCGTATTCCTCTCTCAACTCAGTTTGAAGGGAGCGTGTCTGAATTTCGCGGCACACGTTATGCCCCCGGCTCAACCACGCCTCGCGTCGCACGGTAAAGTTCGACGGCCATATTGACTGTCTACACCTCTCTTGCCCGGCGGTGAAACTGGCTCAGTCGCTTCATACATCACACTCCATACCAAGGCTGAGAAACAGCGGAGTGTCTAACGGTAAACAAATCGATCTATTTTGGTCGCGTTGGATATATAAAGTAGACTACCCTGTGGGCCCAGAGGAGGCAGTTTACCATTTTCTGAACGCAGTCCATCTACTGAGGTGAGTATTTACTGGGTGTATTTATTCGCTGGTGGCTCTTAAACAGCTCAGAATGAAGAGGATTTGCCCTGTGCTCGACTGTGGCTGTTTGTCGTCGTTACGCAGGCTTGTTGCCTACCTAAGTATAGCCTACGTGCACTCTATATGCATATTGGTATTAATCCCATTTTTTTTGTAATTGTGTAAATATTTGGTATCATGTTCCACGTTTTATTCAAGGGCATTACTGTGGTCCATCGACAATAGAACAACATTTTAAGCGCTAAACATTTCAGAAGTTATCTAATTAGATAAGCACTTCATGACTAGTGTTGCACCCTTAGGCTACTGTGAATCAACATTAAGCTAATTGGAAACTTCATACACTTTAAAACGTTACATTTAATTCATTGTACTGGCATAGATAAGGAGTTAAGTGTTTATTTATAAATATATATAATTTTATAATTTATGAGATTCATGGACATGCTCCCCATTGTGGAAACAACGTTGTGCAACTTTGTTGCAAGTGATTATATGCAGCATTTGTAACAGCTGTTTATTTTTGCACTCTTGCGACCAGGGTCCTCAAAATAGCTTGCCAGTGGAGTGTTTTTCTTGGGCTTTATATTTCTTTTCGTGTTAGTAACTTAATTCAAATTTCACTTGTCTCCTCATGCAGGGTTGCCAGGTTAAGCTAAAATGTATAGCCCAATGACCATTCAAAACCGTCCCAAAAGCTCTGAAAACTAGACCATTTATGAATTGTTTCACATCAAGAGAGGCGTTGCCATATTTACACAATAAACCCTTTTTCCAGAGTTATAAGAAGGAATATAATAGTAACTTGGGTTTAAAGCTAAATTTGGGTTTCAAAATTATAATTATTGCAAGCAATGACATGACATAACAAAGGAATTTGAATATATGGCAAGAGAAGAGACAATTCACCCGTATTAACCTCACCAGATCATTTGCACAAGGGGGTATGGTATATGGCTAATATAGCACGGCTAAGGGCTGTTCTTATGCATGATGCAACGTGGAGTGCCTGGATACAGCTGTTAGTCGTGGTATAATGGCCATATATCACAAACCCCTGGGGTACCTTATTGTTATTATAAAATGGTGACCAATGTAATTAGATCAGTAAAAAGTTATGTTTAATCATACCCATGGTATATGGTCTGATATACCACATCTTTCAACCAGTCAGCATTCAGGGCTTGAACCAGGTTTATAATTGTAAATAAATCCCCTTTGCGCATGTGCATAACTGTAGATACATCTGACAGGAGTTGGAAAGAGGATCTCAATCTCTGAGCAAGAAAAACTTGGTTAAACAAAGGCCTACATCTCATTTCAGTTAGCCTAGACAAGATGTAGGTGTAACAGTATAGACTTTACGTCCGTCCCCTCGCCCCGACCTGGGCTCGAACCAGGAACGCTCTGCACACGTCAACAGTCACCCTCAAAGCACCGTTACCCATCGCTCCACAAAAGCCGCGGCCCTTGCGGGGCAAGGGGAACCACTACTTCAAGGTCTCAGAACAAGTGACGTCACCGATTTAAACACCACTAGCGCGCACCACTGCTAACTAGCTAGCCATTTCACATCGGCTACATAGGCATGATGAAAACTGAACAATTTAACAGCTTGCTTAGTTCAAATTAACTGACTAATTTATTCAACATGAATAACGAGGCGATTAAGAGGTAAGAAGTGTTTGTTTCCCAATAGCCTGCTGGAATAGGCGACTGAATGACTGAAATAAATATTAATAATATGTATATGAACTGAATATGCTTGTCAACAGCCAGTGTTTATATTTTAGAATTTGTTTTACCTGTAGCACAATCTGACTGCTATTACCGTCAATCTAATGCATTTTAACAATTGCGATAGAGCTTTGATAATTTCCAATTTAATTAACCAAACATGTCCATTAATAATTGCATAATAACACAAGGCTACAACAACCATTAAACTGAAGTTTAAGGCTATTTATTAAATTGGCTACACAAGTGGCACAAATTGATTTGCAATGACTCCAGTGATATCGTCATTTCATATTTATTGTATCAAATGGTAGCCGACAATGGCATATACATTAATTGGCTACTTGATGACCAACAGAGGCAAATTTATCATTCCTCAGATTTTGCCTATGAGGAAGTTCCATAACCTCCATTTCAAATTTCCCCAATATCCAAGAGCTTAGCATGCAAAAGCACTTCGCTTGATACCGTTTTCTTTAAGCATTAAACATTAGACTGCACTTTAAACCAACTACGGCCGACTTCATCTAGTGTGCCCAAAGTATTTTTCCAGTGCTTTGTCTCCATTATTTCTTGATGTGCATCAGTTTTAGCATATTAATGTTTTATGTTTAAAGAGTTGGAAATTGTCATTATGGAGACACCAATCTAAATAGCCTACATACAACTGGCAGTGCCCCCCCCCCCCCCCCCCCCCCTTCAAATTCTGAACTAACTGTAATTTTTATTCAGACATTTGGAACAACACAAATAAATAATCATAACATTTAAAACTATATAAATATATATACAAAAATAAGACTCATAAAATCAAAAAAGAAGTAGCAAAGACAAATAGAAACAAATTGTAGTATATAAATGATTACACTATTACCCTATTCCTAACAAAAACCACACAAATAAAACTAAATTGCACAAATCTTATCACACAAATACACAAATAGAATAACACACTTATAAAGAAGAGAACCTGATTATTACACTACTGCACTTCAAACAAGAAACACAAACTATATTGCACAACTTATTGCTTTAGTACTGTACAAAGTTAGAGGTGTGCTATTTGATAGATTCTCCCCCTACCTCGGGCTTCCAGTTGGGAGACCTACCCCTGCCCCCTCCCCATCTCGTACTTCTGAGTGGCAGACCTTCCCAGCGAGCCCTCTCCAAGGTTAATTGACCCGCATTCCCAAACAGTGACATGATATCATTGACGTGACGTGCAAAGGAGCGATAGAAAACCGACCACGCAAAAGTCACCTTTCGGAATATATATATTTTCGTTTTTTTTGTGCGGGCGCCCCATGCCGCTCGTGGGAAGATGCCGCCCTGGGCGGCTGCCCATGTCGCCTATGTCTAAATCCGCCACTGTCAACTGGTAATAAGTTGTCACAACATGCATGCGTGCTGCTCTCACACACACACACACACACACCTCCAGCCCGACCCACCACTCACTCATCAATAGCCTGCCTCACTACCTCAGCAGCAGGTCACAGTGAAATCTATATTTAAGAGGAATGCCATGACGGCCACGGTGCAACTTAGGAGTAGCCCAAAAACCTGCAACAATTACATTTTCACCTGCAAAATCGTTTTCAAATGAGCCTAATTTAGCGGGAAAACAGCGAACATGGCAACACTGTTCTCAGGGCACCAAATACTTCAGATCCTACAAACTACAATATGGGGTACAATGCATTTGGGCAGGTTGCGTTCTCCTGGCATCTGCCAAACCCAGTTTAGTCTGTTGGACTGCCAGATGGTGAAGCATGATTCACTCCAGAGAACGCGTTTCCACTTCTCCGGAGTCCATTGGCGGCAAGCTTTACACCACTCCAGACAACACTTGGCATTGCGCACTGTGATCTTAGTCTTGTGTGCGGCTGCTCGGCCATGGAAACCCATTTCATGAAGCTCCAGATAACAGTCAGTTCTTGTGCTGACATTGTTTCCAGAGGCAGTTTGGAACTCGGTAGTGAGTGTTGCAACCGAAGACACGATTTTTACCTGCTACGCGCTTCAGCACTTGGCAGTCTTGCTCTGTGAGCATGTGAGGCCCATGACTTCGCGGCTGAGCTGTTTCCACTTCACAATAAAAGCACACTTGACCAGGGCAGATATTTGACAAACTGACTTGTTGGAAAGGTGACATCCTACAGTATGACGTGCCACATTGAAAGTCACTGAGCTCTTCAATACGGGCCATTTTACTGCCAATGTTTGTCTATGGAGATTGTATGGCTGTGTGCTCGATTTTTATACACCTGTCAGCAACGGGTGTGGCAGAAATAGCCGAATCCACTAATTTGAAGGGGTGTCCACAAAAGTATGTGTAGCTTAATTGAAAATGACTAAAGTAAAAATGAAAGGCACTCAGTAAAATACTACTTGAATATACTTAAGTATCAAAAGTAAAAGTATAAATAATTTCAGATTCCCTATGTTAAGCAAACCAGACAGCTTTTTTAAATTTATGCTTAGCCAGAGGCACACTCCTAAACTCAAGACATAATTTACAAACGATGCATTTGTGTTTGAGTCCATCAGATCAGAGGCAGTAGGGATGACCAGAGATGTTCTCTTGATATGTTTGTGAATTGGACCATTTTCCTGTCCTGCTAAGCGTTCAAAATGTAACAGGCATTGTCAAAAAAAGTTGGCAAAGTATAAAGTACAGATACCCCCAAAATGACTTAAGTAGTACTTTAATGTGTTTTTACTTTACTTTTTTACTCTCTCTTTATGTAGTGTTGTGTCTCTCGTTGTGATGTGTGTTTTGTCCTATATTTATATTGTATTTATTAAAAAAATATTTTAATCCCAGGCCCCTGTCCTCGCAGGAGGCTTTTTGCCTTTTGGTAGGCCGTCATCGTAAATAAGAATTTGTTCTTAATTGACTTTCCTAGTTAAATAAATAAAAATAAAATACTTAACCCCTCCTCAATAGCAGTGGGGTAAAGGTCCCTTCTGGACAGGGCCTAACTATAAAAGTAATATATTACCCCCAATACTGGTCCGAAGTGATTCTGTTGCAATTTGTCTATTTTTCCACATTAAAAGTTGGAGATGGAACTCTGTTGTTTATTGTTTTGGTATAACTGGCATCATTGCTTAAATGGCAAATGTGAGAGTACAGACATGCTACTGTAAATATACACATTTCTGAGAATATGGCAACCATGTTCTGGGTATGTTTCTATCAGAAGCAACATTACTACCTCGACCTAATGACATTAACATACACTGCTCAAAAAAATAAAGGGAACACTGAAATAACACATCCTAGATCTGAATGAATGAAATATTCTTATTAAATACTTTTTTCTTTACATAGTTGAATGTGTTGACAACAAAATCACAAAATTATCAATGGAAATCAAATTTATCAACCTATGGAGGTCTGGATTTGGAGTCACACTCAAAATTAAAGTGGAAAACCACACTACAGGCTGATATAACTTTGATGTAATGTCCTTAAAACAAGTCAAAATGAGTCTCAGTAGTGTGTGTGGCCTCCACGTGCCTGTATGACCTCCCTACAACGCCTGGGCATGCTCCTGATGAGGTGGTGGATGGTCTCCTGAGGGATCTCCTCCCAGACCTGGACTAAAGCATCCGCCAACTCCTGGACAGTCTGTGGTGCAACGTGGCGTTGGTGGATGGAGCGAGACATGATGTCCCAGATGTGCTCAATTGGATTCAGGTCTGGGGAACGGGCGGGCCAGTCCATAGCTTTAATTGCCTTCATCTTGCAGGAACTGCTGACACACTCCAGCCACATGAGGTCTAGCATTGTCTTGCATTAGGAGGAACCCAGGGCCAACCGCACCAGCATATGGTCTCACAAGGGGTCTGGTACCTAATGGCAGGCTACCTCTGGTGAGCACATGGAGGGCTGTGCGGCCTCCCAAAGAAATGCCACCCCACACCATGACTGACCCACCGCCAAACCGGTCATGCTGGAGGATGTTGCATGCAGCAGAACGTTCTCCACGGCGTCTCCAGACTCTGTCACGTCTGTCACATGTGCTCAGTGTGAACCTGCTTTCATCTGTGAAGAGCACAGGGCGCCAGTGGCGAATTTGCCAATCTTTGTGTTCTCTGGCAAGTGCCAAACATCCTGCACGGTGTTGGGCTGTAAGCACAACCCCCACCTGTGGACGTCGGACCCTCATACCACCCCTATGGAGTCTGTTTCTGACCATTTGAGCAGACACATGCACATTTGTGGCCTGCTGGAGGTCATTTTGCAGGGCTCTGGCAGTGCTCCTCCTGTTCCTCCTTGCACAAAGGGGGAGGTAGGGATCCTGCTGCTGGGTTGTTGCCCTCCTACGGCCTCCTCCACGTCTCCTGATGAACTGGCTTGTCTCCTGGTAGCGCCTCCATGCTCTGGACACTACGCTGACAGACACAGCAAACCTTCTTGCCACGGCTCGCATTGATGTGCCATCCTGGATGAGCTGCACTACCAAAACATCAGCCAGGAAGCATAGGAATTGAGAAGTGGTCTGTGGTCACCACCTGCAGAACCACTCCTTTATTGGGGGTGTCTTGCTAATTGCCTATAATTTCCACCTGTTGTCTATTCCATTTGCACCATAGCATGTGAAATGTATTGTCAATCAGTGTTGCTTCCTAAGTGGACAGTTTTTGATTTCACAGAAGTGTGATTGACTTGGAGTTACATTGTGTTGTTTAAGTGTTCCCTTTATTTTTTTGAGCAGTGTATATTACTAAGAATGTGAGCGTAGGGGGATTCCCCAAGTGGGTCGCAAACCCAGGCCACTAACACCAATGACAAACACCTTAACCACTGCCCCAGTAAGGGATATCTCTAGGTCATGTGCAAATTGGGCCAGTACAGTTATGCCTTGTCCAGAAGAAACCGTAAACCCTCCTCCCTAGGCAATTGTGTAGATCTGAAACAACTTGATAGGGGTAAGCAATAGGGTGAAGGCACTTGAATGTCAGCTCTGTTAAAGGTACACTTAAGAAAAAGTATTATTGATCATAGTAATCACTTTAACCATATCTAGTTACTTTAACCATATCTACATGTACATACTACTTCAATCAGCCTGACTAACCAGTGTCTGTATGTAGCCTCGCTACTCTATATAGCCTGTCTTTTTACTGTTGTTTTATGACGAGAAAATATTCAAATGAACTAAATCATAACTGACATAGACATGGTGGCATAGCAGCAAGATGTGAACCAAGAGGACATGTTGAATACTGTGTAAATGAACATGCACAATGTAATAATGTATGTCAAAGTGTGTTAAATATATAAGTTGAAAACACTGTTAAAAGCACTGTGTGAATGTGAGTATCCTTGCCAACAGACAAAAATAGCTGTGAATGGAGCAGTGGTTAGCCAATCAGGGTCTTTCTTGATGGGCTTGGCAAAAGTAACAAGGTTTGATGTGTAATATCTTTTGGGGGGGTGAACTTTTCTTTGGAACCATCAGGTGAGGTTATGACAGAGATCGTACACAGTGTCACTCTTGTGAGCCTTTCACCCAACTCTCTGGAAATTGTAATGCCCCCATAAGGAGAGCCTAGTACAGTTTCTTGTTGTAGTGGGTTCTATATCTCCTTTGTTTGTATACCCTCTGTAGTATCACTCACACCACAACTAGAGATGGGGCCATCAGATCTGTAAACACACACACACCCCGCAAACCCATTGGCCCATGTGTTCAGCAGGCCTTCTCCACTCGCTTGTACCACTGCAGTGAAAGTATGAAATGAGAGGGGAACAAGGGAATGGAGAGGAGGGAAACAGGATTCGTGAAGAGTACACTGACAGGGTGTGGAAAAGGCTTGTCACTTAGATGCCTGTAACTAGTTTTATGAGAGCTATAAGCCATGTCCTGTTAAAATCTACTGCGTCAGAGAGAGCGAAAGAAAAATACAAAGGGAGACAGATGAAAGAGTAATGTGTGTGGAGAGCAGAGCCTGTTACTTTCTGCATGAATGGTGACCTGGAAGCTGTATCCGTTTGAGAGTGCCGCTCAGGATTTGGTGAATGGAGGGGTCAGGTAACACGCACACACACTGCAGACCGGATTATAGCTTTTCTCTGCCTAAAAGTGAAAGTATTTGGCACCGGATGCTAATTAATGACCTCACAAAGTCGCAGGTTAAGGCTGCCCTGAGGTGGGTGGGGAAATCATAGGTCATCTTTCTCCCAAAGACCCACCGGAGGTCCTTTATAGAGACTAATATAGCTAGAATATATAGAAACCAGTCCTGCTCTAGGGATGAAATCTAAGCACCTGTGTCACGTTGAGGACGGTAATAGATATGATTGCTTCCTCTACATGTTAGAGAGGCATGTCTGGCCTGATATATTTCTATCTCAGCGTACCACAACGTTGTGCCCTACTAAACGCAAGGAGTCCAGGGACTTGACTACACCCTATAATTTATGAGGGAGATAAAAGGGAGATTAAAAAGTAGAGGAATAGCATGAAATGTCTATTTGGATCCAATACCTTATCTAAAATAGTTCCTGTGTCCTTCAAAAGGGTAATTATTACTCAGAAGTTAGAATAACCTTTTTATTTTTCTTCCTTCGTGCTCAATTAGGGAGAAAGTTTAAGTTAGGAAGCAATGTGGAGCTTCTGCCCCTTCTTCCTCCATCATTCTCTAGTGATTCTGTCCACTCTTTTATCTCCTCTGTACCAGGTAAGTGGGGCAGGCTCAGCTTGGGTTCTCTACCTCCCCTATCACACTGCAGTATATCTGTTCCCCCAGTCTCTGCTAGGGAGAGGGAGAGGTAAAGGTAGAGTCAGATTACCATTCCTCAGTAAGCCTGCTCCTCATTTCCTGCTTAGTTCTGCAGCCCTGCCTGCCTGGCTGGCTGCTATCACATCTCTCTGGGCTGACTTTCATTACTTCATTAGCAGAGCCTATTTCTGGCCTTTGCCATCTCAGGGCTCTGTCACCACAGGGACTACTTCAAGGCCTACCTACCGCTGGCGCTCGAGCCCTCCCCCTCCCTCCCGCCATGTACGTTCCCCCCCATTTTCTATATTCACTGTTTGGAGTTGTTGTTCATGAGCCAGCATATGTTTCCAGTTGGGAAGTGTAGTAACCACTACAACTGCCTCAATACAAAATAAATTGAAATGTGATGTAGTCACAACTTTCAGACTTGTTTACGTGTTGCTGTGCGTTTTGTTGCCAACCTTACTTTGCTACCTGACAACTTTACGGTTTTGACTTTTTAATTACCGTTTATATTTTTAGTTTTTCCCTTACTCAACTTTTTTTCATTCAACTTTTTCACTCTGGACGCTTTATCAGGACGTGGTTCGTCAGGACCTCCAACAGCCGAAGCTAAGTAGTAACATTAACATGATGCCTTCTAATTGCAGTCGCTGTACTCATAATACACAGGAGAACGATCACCTTACGGCGAGGATAGCTGTGCTGCAAGCCCAGCTTCAGACGCAATCGTTAGGCAAGGGAAATTTCAGTGTAGGAAAGGATGAAATTACGTCTGTGCCACCAGTAAGTACAGATAGTAACGTTAGTATAAATCCCCTGGCACGGTCCCCGCAGCCGGACATCGTTCTCATGGTTTCTGGAAGGAAATGCTGTAGGAATGCTCAACCGGTGTTGCTCATTCATCCGACAAACTTTCAACCGGTTTTCCCCATTAAGCAGCGAGTCGGAGTCTGAGGCCGAGCCTTCTCTGGTCTCTACTCCTCCCGTTACAGGGTCTGAGACGCCGAAGCTTCCCACCATTTAGCTCCGACAAATTGAAAACCCTAGTCATATGCGACTCCATTACCCGCAGTATTAGACTTAAAGTGAATCATCTAGCGATCATACACTGTTTACCAGGGGGCAGGGCTACCGACGTTAAGGCTAATCTGAAGATGGTGCTGGCTAAGGCTAAAACTGGCGAGTGTAGAGAGTATAGGGATACTATTATCCACGTCGGCACCAACGATGTTAGGATGAAACAGTCAGCGGTCACCAAGCGCAACAGCTTCAGCGTGTAAATCAGCTAGGAAGATGTCGGCATCGAGTAATTGTCTCTGGCCCCCTCCCAGTTAGGGGGAGTGATGAGCTCTACAGCAGAATCTCACAACTCAATCGCTGGTTGAAAACTGATTTCTGCCCCTCCCAAAAGATAGAATTTGTAGATAATTGGCCCTCTTTCTGGGACTCACCCACAAACAGGACCAAGCCTGGCCTGCTGAGGAGTGACGGACTCCATCCGAGCTGGAGGGGTGCTCTCATCTTATGTACCAACATGGACAGGGCTCTAACTCCTCTAGCTCCACAATGAAATAGGGTGCAGGCCAGGCAGCAGGCTGTTAGCCAGCCTGCCAGCTTAGTGGAGTCTGCCACTAGCACAGTCGGTATAGTCAGCTCAGCTATCCCCATTGAGACCATGTCTGTGCCTCAATTTAGGTTGGGCAAAACTAAACATGGCAGTGTTTGCTCTAGCAATCTCACTGGAATAAAGACCTCCTCCATTCCTGTCATTATTGAAAGAGATCGTGATACCTCACCTCAAAATAGGGCTACTTAATGTTAGATCCCAAACTTCAAATGCAGTTATAGTCAATGAACGAATCACTGATCATAATCTTGATGTGATTGGCCTGACTGAAACATGGCTTAAGCCTGATGAATTTACTGTGTTAAATGAGGCCTCACCTCCTGGTTACACTAGTGACCATATCCCGCAAAGGCGGAGGTGTTGCTAACATTTACGACAGCAAATTTCAATTTACAAAAAAAAGACGTTTTCGTCTTTTGAGCTTCTAGTCATGAAATCTATGCAGCCTACTGAATCACTTTTTTATAGCTACTGTTTACAGGCCTCCTGGGCCATATACAGCGTTCCTCACTGAGTTCCCTGAATTCCTATCGGGCCTTGCAGTCATAGCAGATAATATTCAAAGTTTTGGTGAATTTAATATTCACATGGAAAAGTCCACAGACCTACTCCAAAAGGCTTTCGGAGCCATCATCGACTCAGTGGGTTTTGTCCAAAATGTCTCTGGACCTACTCACTGTCCCAGTCATTCTCTGGACCTGGTTTTGACCCATGGAATAAATGTTGTGGATCTTAATGTTTTTCCTCATAATCCTGGACTATCGGACCACCATTTTATTACGTTTGCAATCGCAACAGATAATCTGCTCAGACCCCAACTAAGGAGCATCAAAAGTCGTGCTATAAATTCTCAGACAACAGAAAGATTAATTGATACCCTTCCAGACTCCCTCTGCCTACCCAAGGACGTCAGAGGACAAAATTAACCACCTAACTGAGGAACTCAATTTAACCTTGCGCAATACCCTAGATGCAGTTGCACCCCTAAAAACTAAAAACATTTGTCATAAGAAACTAGCTCCCTGGTATACAGAAAATACCCGAGCTCTGAAGCAAGCTTCCAGAAAATTGGAACGGAAATGGCGCCACACCAAACTGGAAGTCTTCCGACTAGTTTAGAAAGACAGAACCGTGCAGTATCGAAGAGCCCTCACTGCTGCTCGATCATCCTATTTTTCCAATTTAATTGAGGAAAATAAGAACAATCCAAAATGTATTTTTGATACTGTCGCAAAGCTAACTAAAAAGCAGCATTCCTGAAGAGAGGATGGCTTTCACTTCAGCTGTAATAAATTCATGAACTTCTTTGAGGAAAAGATCATGATCATTAGAAACAAATTACGGACTCTTTAAATCTGCGTATTCATCCAAAGCTCAGTTGCCCTGGGTCTGCACAACTCTGCCAGGACCTAGGATCAAGAGAGACACTCAAGTGTTTTAGTACTATATCTCTTAACACAATGATGAAAATAATTACACCTTCAAGCTGCATGCTGGACCCTATTCCAACTAAACTACTGAAAGAGCTTCTTCCTGTGCTTGGCCCTCCTAGGCAAAAAAAGACAAAGTAAATACAATATAGCAAGTAAAACACTGGAATGGTAGATTTGCAGTGGAAGAATGTGCAAAGTAGAAATAAAAATAATGGGGTGCAAAGGAGCAAAATTAAATAAATACAGTAGGGAAAGAGGTAGATGTTTGGGCTAAATTATAGGTGGGCTATGTACAGGTGCAGTAATATGTGAGCTGCTCTGACAGTTGGTGCTTAAAGCTAGTGAGGGAGATAAGTGTTTCCAGTTTCAGAGATTTTTGTAGTTCATTCCAGTCATTGGCAGCAGAGAACTGGAAGGAGAGGCGGCCAAAGAAATAAGTGGTTTTGGGGGTGACCAGAGAGATATACCTGCTGGAGCGCGTGCTACAGGTGGGGGATGCTATGGGGACCAGCGAGCTGAGATAAGGGGGGATTTTACCTAGCAGGGTCTTGTAGATGACATGGAGCCAGTGGGTTTGGCGACGAGTATGAAGCGAGGGCCAGCCAACGAGAGCGTACAGGTCGCAATGGTGGGTGGTATATGGGGCTTTGGTGACAAAACGGTTGCACTGTGATAGACTGCATCCAATTTGTTGAGTAGGGTATTGGAGGCTATTTTGTAAATGACATCGCCGAAGTCGAGGATTGGTAGGATGGTCAGTTTTACAAGGGTATGTTTGGCAGCATGAGTGAAGGATGCTTTGTTGCGAAATAGGAAGCAAATTCTAGATTTAACTTTGGATTGGACATGTTTGATGTGGGTCTGGAAGGAGAGTTTACAGTCTAACCAGACACCTAGGTATTTGTAGTTGTCCACGTATTCTAAGTCAGAGCCGTCCAGAGTAGTGATGTTGGACAGGCGGGCAGGTGCAGGCAGCGATCGATTGAAGAGCATACATTTAGTTTTACTTGTATTTAAGAGCAATTGGAGGCCACGGAAGGAGAGTTGTCTGGCATTGAAGCTTACCTGGAGGGTTGTTAACAGTGTCCAAAGAAGGGCAAGAAGTATACAGAACGGTGTCGTCTGCTTAGAGGTTGATCAGAGTCTCACCAGCAGCAAGAGCGACATCATTGATGTATACAGAGAAGAGAGTCGGTCCAAGAATTGAACCCTGTGGTACCCCAATAGAGATTGCCAGAGGTCCGGACAGCAGACCCTCCGATTTGACACACTAAACTCTATCAGAGAAGTAGTTGGTGAACCAGGCGAGGCAATCATTTGAGAAACCAAGGCTGTCGAGTATGCCGATAAGGATGTGGTGATTGACAGAGTCGAAAGCCATGGCCAGATCAATGAATATGGCTGCACAGTAATGTTTCTTATCGATGGCGGTTAAGATATCGTTTAGGACCTTGAGCGTGGCTGAGGTGCACCCATGACCAGCTCTGAAACCAGATTGCATAGCAGAGTAGGTATGGTGAGATTCGAAATGTTCGGTAATCTGTTTGTTAACTTGACTTTCGAAGACCTTAGAAAGGCAGGGTAGGATAGATATAGGTCTGTAGCAGTTTGGGTCAAGAGTGTCCCCTCCCTTTGAAGAGGGGGATGACCGCAGCTGCTTTCCAATCTTTGGGAATCTCAGATGACACGAGAGGTTGAACAGGTTAGTAATAGGGGTGGCAACAATTTTGGCAGATAATTTTAAAAAGAAAGGGTCCAGATTGTCTAGCCCGGCTGATTTGTAGGCGTCCAGATTTTGCAGCTCTTTCAGAACATCAGCTGAATGGATTTGGGAGAAGGAGAAATGGGGAAGGCTTGGGCGAGTGGGGGATGCAGTGCTGTTGACTGGGGTATGGGTAGCCAGGTGGAAAGCATGGCCAGCCGTAGAAAAATGCTTATTGAAATTCTCAATTATAGTGGATTTATCAGTGGTGACAGTGTTTCCTATCTTCAGTGCAGTGGGCAGCTGGGAGGAGGTGTTCTTATTCTCCATGGACTTTACAGTGTCCCAGGACTTTGAGTTAGTGTTGCAGGAAGCACATTTCTGCTTGAAAAAGCCAGCCTTGGCTTTTCTAACTGCCTGTGTATAATGGTTTCTAGCTTCCCTGAACAGCTGCATATCACGGGGGCTGTTTGATACTAATGCAGAACGCCATAGGATGTTTTTGCGTTGGTGAAGGGCAGTCAGGTCTGGGGAGAACCAAGGGCTATATCTGTTCCTGGTTCTAAATTTATTGAATGGGGCATGCTTGCTTAAGATGGTTAGGAAGGCATTTCAAAAAAATAACCAGGCATCCTCTACTGACGGGATGAGATCAATATCCTTCCAGGATACCCCGGCCAGGTCGATTAGAAAGGCCTGCTCGCTGAAGTGTTTCAGGGAGCGTTTGACAGTGATGAGTGGAGGTCGTTTGACCGCTGACCCATTACGGATGCAGGCAATGAGGCAGTGATCGCTGAGATCTTGGTTGAAGACAGCAGAGGTGTATTTAGAGGGCAAGTTAGTATGATGTCTATGAGGGTGCCCGTGTTTAAGGCTTTGGGGAGGTACCTGGTAGGTTCATTGATAATTTGTGAGATTGAGGGCATCAAGCTTAGATTGTAGGATGGCTGGGGTGTTAAGCATGTTCCAGTTTAGGTCGCCTAGCAGCACGAGCTCTGAAGATAGATGGGGGGCAATCAGTTCACATATGTTGTCCAGAGCACAGCTGGGGGCAGAGGGTGGTCTATAGCTGGCGGTAACGGTGAGAGACTTGTTTTTAGAGGTGGATATTTAAAAGTAGAAGTTCAAATTGTTTGGGTACAGACCTGGATAGTAGGACAGAACTCTGCAGGCTATCTTTGCAGTAGATTGCAACACCGCCCCCTTTGGCAGTTCTATCTTGTCTGAAAATGAAAATGTCATAACTTTTGGAGGTCTTCCTAAGCCAGGATTCAGACACAGCTAGAACATCCGGGTTGGCAGAGTGTGCTAAAGCAGTGAATAAAACAAACTTAGGGAGGCGGCTTCTAATGTTAACATGCATGAAACCAAGGCTATTACGGTTACAGAATTCATCAAAAGAGAGCGCCTGGGGAATAGGAGTGGAGCTAGGCACTGCAGGGCCTGGATTCACCTCTACATCGCCAGAGGAACACAGGAGGAGTAAGATAAGGGTACAGCTAAAAGCAATAAGAATTGGTCGTCTAGAACGTCTGGAACAGAGAGTAAAAGGAGGTTTCTGGCGGCGATTAAAATAGCTTCAAGGTATAATGTACAGACAAATGTATGGTAGGATGTGAATACAGTGGAGGTAAACCTAGGTATTGAGTGTTGAGAGAGATATTGTCTCTAGAAACATCATTGAAACCAGGAGATGTCATTGCATGTGTGGGTGGTGGAACTAATAGGTTGGATAAGGTATAGTGAGCAGGACTAGAGGCTCTACAGTGAAATAAGCCAATAAACACTAACCAGAACAGCAATGGACAAGGCATATTGACATTAAGGAGAGGCATGCTTAGTCGAGTGATCAAAAGGGTCCAGTGAGTAGTGAGGTTGGTTGGGGTCATGGCGATTCAGACAGCTAGCCGGGCCATCGGTAGCAAGCTAGCATAGGATGGAGGTCTGTTTTTAGCCACCCCATGCGTTTCTGTCGGTAGGATTAGTGGGGTTCCGTGTGGTAGAGGAGATCAATCCAATTCGCAAAAAAAAAACTACAGATATATTTATAGAGGCCCAAGAAAAAGATAAATAAATAAATAATTGTCCGATAGTTCTATTCAGATAGCAGCCGTTAAGACAGCTAACGATTAGCGGACCGCAGATGGGCGTTCAGGTAACGTCGCGACGGAGGAGCCAGCTGGATAACTCCCTCGGGCAGATAACGTCGGTAGTCCAGTTGTGAAGGCCCGGTGGGGCTCCGCGCTGGCAGTAAAACGAGTCCGGATAGGTGATTGTAGCCCAGGAGCGACTGATGGAACTCTTCAGCTGGCTAGCTCCGGAATAATTGATGTTTGCTCCGGAATCGACGTAAGCCGATAGTTACACGATAGCAGCTAGCTAGCTGCAAGATCCAGGTATAAATGTCCAGAGTTAACGATTGAAATCTGGGGACATGGAGAGAAAAATAGGTCCGGCATGTTCCGGCCCGAGCCGCGCCGTACAAAACTGGCGATAGATTTTCGAGCTAAAGGATAGCTGATGACCACAAACCGTGGTTAGCTGAATACGAATAGCCAGTAAAGAAGCTAACTAGCTTCTGGTTAGCTTCTGGTTAGCTTCTGGTTAGCTTCTGGTTAGCTTCTGGTTAGCTTCTGGATTAGCTTCTGGCTAGCTTCTTTCTTGCTTCCCGCTAGCTTCTGGCTAGCTTCTGGTTAGCTTCTATGGAGGATTACAGATTTGAGGTAAATAATGCTTTCTTTTTCATTAAATATAAATTGGTGAGGCGGGTTGCAGGAGAGTGTTTTGAAGATGAGTTTATGGAAAATCAAAAATATATATTAAAAGGTATGCGAAGAAAGTTGTGTGTGTGTGTGTGTATATATATATATATATATATACATACATACATGCATACATACAGGACAAGGTATTGTGTGTGTGTGTGTGTATATATATATATATATATATATATATATATATATATATATATATATATATATATATATATATATATATATATATATATATATATATATATATATATATATACAATAGACGTCTGACTGCTATGCCATCTTGGAGCAAGATTTTAAACTCGGACAATGCTTGTTCTAGGTCCCAAGAAACAAAGATCTTCTGTTGAATCTGACAATTAATCTAGATTGTTGTACAGTTGTGTCAAATTAAACTGTTAAGGGCCTCGGTGTTAATCTGGACCCTGATCTCTCTTTTGACGAACATATTAAGACTGTTTCAAGGACAGCTTTTTTCCATCTACATAACATTGCAAAAATCTAACTTTCTGTCCAAAAATGATGCAGAAAAATTAATCCATGCTTTTGTTACTTCTAGGTTAGATTTCTGCAATGCTCTACTTTCCAGATACCCGGATAAAGCACTAAATAAACTTCAGTTAGTAATAAATATGGCTGCTAGAATCCTGACTAGAACCCCAAAATTTGATCATATTACTCCAGTGTTAGCCTCCCTACACTGGCTTCCTGTTTTGGCAAGGGCTGATTTCAAGGTTTTACTGCTAACCTACAAATCGTTACATGGGCTTGCTTCTACCTATCTCTCCGATTTGGTCCTGCCGTACATACCTACATGTACGCTACGGTCACAAGACGCAGGCCTCCTAATTGTCCTTAGAATTTCTAAGCAAACAGCTGGAGGCAAGGCCTTCTCCCATAGAGCTCCATTTTTATGGAATGTTCTGCCTATCCATGTGAGAGACGCAGACTCAGTCTCAACCTTTAGGTCTTTATTGAAGACTCATCTCTTCAGTAGGTCCTATGATTGACTGTAGTCTGGCCCTTGCTGTCTCTGCCTGGCTGGTTCCCCTCTCTCCACTGGGATTCTCTGCCTCTAACCCTATTACAAGGGCTGAGTCACTGGCTTACTGGTGCTCTTCCATGCCGTCCCTAGGAGGGGTGCGTCACTTGAGTGGGTTGAGTCACTGACGTGGCCTTCCTGTCTGGGTTGGCGCCCCCCATTGGGTTGTGACGTGGCGGAGATCTTTGTGGGCTATACTCGGCCTTGTCTCAGGATGGTAAGTTGGTGGTTGAAGATATCCCTCTAGTGGTGTGGGGGCTGTGCTTTGGCAAAGTGGGTGGGGTTATATCCTGCCTGTTTGGCCATGTCCGGGGTTATCATCGGATGGGGCCACAGTGTCTCCTGACCCCTCCTGTCTCAGCCTCCAGTATTTATGCTTCAGTAGTTTGTGTCGGGGGGCTAGGGTCAGTCTGTTATATCTGGAGTACTTCTCCTGTCTTATCCGGTGTCCTGTGCGAATTTAAGTATGCTCTCTCTAATTCTCTTTCTTTCTCGGAGGACCTGAGCTCTAGGACCATGCCTCAGGACTTCCTGGCATGATGACTCCTTGCTGTCCCCAGTCCACCTGGCCGTGCTGCTGCTCCAGTTTCAACTGTTCTGCCTGCGGCTATGGAACCCTGACCTGTTCACCGGACGTGCCACCTGTCCCAGACCTGCTGTTTTCAACTCTCTAGAGACAGTATTGTAGAGATACTCTTAATGATTGGCTGACATTTACTCCTGAGGTGCTGACTTGCTGCACCCTCGACAACTACTGTGATTATTATTATTTGACCATGCTGGTCATTTATGAACATTTGAACATCTTTGCCATGTTCTGTTATAATCTCCACCCGGCACAGCCGGAAGAGGACTTGCCACCCCTCCTAGCCTGGTTCCTCTCTAGGGTTCTTCCTACTTTTGGCCTTTCTAGGGAGTTTTTCCTAGCCACCGTGCTTCTTCACCTGCATTGCTTGCTGTTTGGGGTTTTAGGCTGGGTTTCTGTACAGCCCTTTGAGATATCAGCTGATGTAAGAAGGGCTATATCAATAAATTTGATTTGATGTTTTTTTACACAAGTTTTGTTATCCTGAACTGTCAATTATCACTGACATTGATGTTAGATCATTTTTTTCTTTCTCTGTGTTAATGGTAACTGATCTGTACTTTTCTTTGTTATTTATAGTGTTAAGTTATTATTATCTGCTCTCTCCTACAGGCAGTGGAGCCCAGGGCGAGTCAACGAGACGGAGGACGATTTCTTTGCATTTTCTCAGCAGAAGGGCAAGGCTGGAGAGAGGACAAAGATGCCCAAACCGGTGAGACTCACCTCAGGAAAAAATGATGAAAATTTAGATGTATAAACACATTGGGGAAAACAATATTTACGTGAATGTTCAGGTTGTGTTGTGAATTTCACAATGTATTTTCCACCACAACACCTCAGGCTTTGTCCCAAAGTATCTTTCACACCATCCAAGAACAGCAGCCACATGTTAGGACACAGTAACCTGACTGTAGCAAACACTCACATACACTGCAGGAGGTTGGTGGCACCTTAATTGGGAAGGACAGGCTCATGGTAATGGCTGGAGTATTAGTGGAATGGTATCAAATACATCTAACACCTATTTGATGCCATTCCATTTGCTCCGTCCTCCCCTCAGCAGCCTCCACTGACAACCACACAGTACCCCCCCCCCCCCCCCTAACACACAAACAAAACAGAGTCCTGATTACCCACTTCAGACCTGTTTGGAGAAAACACAAAGGCATCTTTTACTCTTATTTTGAACACACACACTTATTTTGTTTGTAACAGGCTCAGCGCTTGGGGACAGACTGATGGAGAGCTCCAGAGAGTCTCCCTGTGGTTTACATAATCACTGTAAACCCTCCACTCTATAGTCCGTCAATCACTGTAAACTAGAGGTGTCAAACTCATTCCACGGAGGGCCGAGTGTCTGCAGGCTTTTTTTTGGGGGGGGTGGGGGGTTGTATGTGTGTTAGTGAGCACTTGCTTGTTGTGTGTGTACTTCATCAGTATATTTGTGTCGCTTGTAAGCATGTATCACCATTGTAGGACTATGGTGTGGGGCGTGGTGGGACTTAATGCATTATTGATTTACTGAAACGTTTTGCACATGTCGCCCCTCTGGTTCGCCTCACTACTTTCCCTGCTCCACACCAGCATGCCTGCGCCCACCCGCCGGGGACACAGGCAGGCTTTAAATATTTCATAAGCCGGTTTTCATTAATATAATGGGAATTATCCAAGTCACTAAGTCTAATTATCAAGTGTGAAGTTCACTCACCCATCCCTTTCCCTCAACCTTACCTTAGCCCAAACACAGAAAAATGTAGGCTCTACCTAATCCTCCACTCTCCACGTCTACCGTCGCTCTTTATTTTCTCAATACCTTTTGATGTCCTTCTAGTCCTCCCTCTCTATTTTCATCCTCTCCTAGTTTCTTCTTGTGCATATATTATAAAGACATTTTGTGATATTTTGGTTAGTTTTGGTCTTCGTTAAGGGTTTTGTTAATCTGTTCGTGCACACAATGTTTTGACGAAGCAAGCCGAAGTTTGATAGCCGAAGTCTACACCCCTTCGTTGGCGATTGGTCAACTGTAGGGGTGGCGCGAGTTTCTTTTTCTCGATTTAGTCCGAAAACTCAGTGTGATTCAACATGGCGAACGACAACTTCAAGCGTTTCTTAGCCAAGGAGGGACAGAAGTAAGCAAGACGGAAAGCAACATGCCAACTTCACCAGAGAATGAGGTATGTTGTATTTTCTATTGTAGTTGAGGAAAAGAGTAGCCATGTTTGCGAACTAAACCCAGCCAGCTAGCTCTAGCTTAGCAGCATACTCATGTAGAGAAAGCAAGCAAGCCAACCAATTAAACTAAAGATCTTAACAACTTTTTGATTAAACATAATTTTGTCAGAGAAAGAAAATCATAAGCTTCCCACATTGGTAACACCTAAGTCAAATTTTGGTATCAAGGTCCAGCTAGCTAAAATGTTGCAAATGTCTAGCTAGGCCAACTCAACTCTGCTCAAACATTTGCAACATTATAGTCCATTTTAGTCTTGGTTAATGATATTTGATATGTTGTTCATTGGTTGTTTTGGATGGTTTGATTATGTGAACTAAAAAGCACTCTACTTTTTTTCTTTTCCAAGGCACAAACACCAGTGAATGGGGACAGCACCAAGTTTTGTTCTCTGCTCCCCAGCACTGACTGGTCATTAACCCCCAGCCCATCTCCCGCACTGAGCTGCAGTGCAGAATGGAAAACCATCTCTATGAAGGACCTGGGAAACCCTATCCTGGGCCCACCTCCAATACCTACTCCACTGGCTTGCTCCTCACCAATGCCACAGAGCAGCAGCAGTAGTAGCAGGAATGTGAGAAGAAGGGAGAAAAGAGCTGCAGACTCAGACACATCACTCGTAAAGGCGTTGCAAAGACCGATCTCAAGATCTGGAGAACGTCATGCATTGAGCCACCCAGAGGTAAATCATTTCAGACTCTCCTCCTTTATTCTGATATCCTTTCCTTTCTTTTGTTGTCCTTTTTTTCCTCCTCTTCTCACCATACACACTGCTCGCCACAGACACTCCTAACATGTCCCCCCTCTTCTCATCCTCTACACAGGGCCCTGGCACCTATAGCTGATTTCATGGATGAACTATTGGCAAAACTCTGGTTGGAATTCGATCACCAGCTGCATGAATTTGTGCATGACTTCAAGAAGACATGGACCGAACGACTGGGACCACAGTGAAATGAACAACTTGTTCTTGTTGTTCAGACATCTCAGGAGTCAGACTCTAGACAATTTTATTCCATAGACACTTGTCTTGTTGTTTGCACTTGTTGTTTGCATGTCTGTTTTTCATAGACACATTTGTACTATTCTTCAAATAATTCCATTTGTCTGACACTTTAATGATATTTCAATGATGTGTTGTTTACATGTCTGTTCTTAGCAGGCACTGTTGTATTGTGGTTTACTTTCAGAGCCCAGATGCAAGAATAAGGTTTATTTTTTGTGTGCTGAAAAAGCTCTGTTTCTTCATCTCGATACAAGGTGTTTCAATGCATTCTATTTGATAATCAAGTACTGACAATGTTGAGAAGAGCTATGTGCTGCAGACCTTACAGGCTCTTTTGTGTGGTGTAGTTCAATCTAAATTAACGCACACAGACATCATAAAAATTTGGTTAAAAAATTAATTAACAAGATTAAAACTACATTTTAGTACGAAATACTTTGGTTCACAGTGCACACAAAGAATGTGTGCCTCCAAGGGGTGTGTGTGAGAGCAGGTCAAACAAAGTCCTATTCTGCATGATTGGCTGGTCATGGGTTGAGTTGTCCTCTCCTAACCATGTCTTTTTGCACACATGCGGAGGGGAGAAGACATCCCTGAGCTTGTTTCTTGTTTCGCTTGCAAGCTGTGTCGCCCTGGCACGGGAGAGTCTGCCTGGCTCTTGAGGATTGTTGTCCCCTGGCCACAACCCACTTCCACTCTCCAGGTTGGTAGTTGCCAGAAGGGAGGGGAGTGTCCCCAAAAGCGGGAGACACTTATCTTGCGTTTCGGTTCATGAGTTTCATCTGTGGAGGACAGGTAGTTGTGGAAGGCTAGACAAGCCTTCAGAATGTCTTTAGCCTTTTCAGGGGTACACTCGATTAGCCGAACAAGAGTCCTCATCCTTGCAGCCATGATGCCGAATGCATTCTCTATGACAACAAGAGTGGCGGTAGTTGTAGGTACGCCCAGGATAATTGAGATGGACACCTGTGAATGAGAGATAATAAGAATATATGTTAGATATAAAATATAGCCTATTTGGTTAAAAAAAAAGAAAAAAAAATCCAGAACCATATTCCAAAAGCCTTAATAAAATGGCATTTCTCATACAGATATGCATACATCTATACAGTAACAAGGGAAATTAGAAACAGAAAAATTGATTCCAACATTCTATTATCAACATCTGGATAAGGGTGACTCAGTTTCTCATGTAGGGAGAGAGCTGCATCTCCCAGAAAAACATGGACTTGGTGTTGTGGTGCCTAGTAGGACAGCTGGTGGTGGTAAATCAAGAGTCTTCTGCAGCAGTTTGGACCCAAAATAACTATCTTGAAACACTCAACCCTTGCTCTCTTGGCCGAATGTCCCTACATCCGTTTCTGTATCTTTCCTATTATATGTCTTGCTAGGTAAAACAAATCTAGTAGATCCTGGGCAAGAGGAGACGGTGAGGTAATGGAGGTAAAGGGGATGGGTGAGGGTGACGAGGGGTTAGGCAGAGGGTGAAGTGGGATGAGGTAGAGGAGAAGGATGGGTGAGGGGTGAGGAAGAAGGGGATGGGTGAGGTAGAGGTCAATGGTTAAGAGTGGTGAGCTAGATGAGGATGGGTGAAGAGAGGTGCGGTAGAGGAGGAGGCAGTGAAGAGGGGTAAAGCCGGGTCCTCTGTGCCTTAAAGCCCCTGGTAACCGGCTTAGCAACAAACAGCTGTGCATTTAATTAGGCCTGTCTGGTACCACAAACACACACACACAGTTTACCATTTGGAAAATACGTACTCATCAAGGTTTTATTTTTTTGGTGGGGGTGGGGGTAGATCAGATTGAATATTGCAGATTGATGGAAGCCACAATGTAATTATCTGCATAATTTCCAATCCCCCAAAAATATATTTTTGTAAATAAACAGTACCAGTCAGAATTTTGGACACATCTACTCATTCAAGGGTTTTTCTTTATTTTTTACTATTTTCTACATTGTATAATATTAGTGAAGATATCAAATCTATGAAATAACACATATGGAATAATGTTGTAACCAAAAAAAGTGTTAAAGAAACCAAAATATATTTTATATTTGAGTTTCTTCGAAGTCGCCACCCTTTGTCTCGATGACAGCTGTGCACACTCTTGTCATTCTCTCAACCAGTTTCATGAGGTAGTTTTACCTGGAATGCATTTCAATTAACAGGTGTGCTTTGTTAATTTGTGGAATTTCTTTCCTTAATGCGTTTGAGCAATTCAGTTGTGTTGTGACGAGGTAGGGGATAGACATATTTGGTAAAAGACCAAGTCCATATTATGTCAAGAACAGCTCAAATAAGCAGAGAAACGACAGTCCATCATTACTTTATGACATAAAGGTCAGTCAATGCAGAACATTTCAAAAACTTTGAAAGTTTCTTCAAGTGCAGTTGCAAAACCATCAAGCGCTATGAAGAAACTGGCTCTCATGGGGACCGCCACAGGAAAGGAAGACCCATAGTTACCTCTGCTGCAGAGGATAAGTTATTTTTGGTTCCAAACCCGTGTCTTTGTGAGAAGCAGAGTAGGTGAACGGAAGATCTCTGCATGTGTGGTTCCCACCGTGAAGCATGGAGGAGTAGGTGTGGGGGTGCTTTGCTGGTGACACTGTCTGTGATTTATTTAGAATTCAAGGCACAGTTAACCAGCATGGCTACCACAGCATATTGCAGCGATACGCCATCCCATCTGGTTTGCACTTAGTCCCACTATCATTTGTTTTTCAACAGGACAATGACCCAAAACACACCTCCAGGCTCTGTAAGGGCTATTTGACCAAGAAGGAGAGTGATGGTGCTGCATCAGATGATCTCGCCTTCACAATCACCCGACCTCAACCCAAGTTGGACTGCAGAGTGAAGGAAAAGCAGCCAACAAGTGCTCAGCATATGTGGGAACTCCTTCAAGACTTTTGGAAAATCATTCCAGGTGAATCTGGTTGAGAGAAAGCTTTGCACACTCTAAGGCAGTCATCAAGGCAAATGGTGTTTTTGGGTTACTACATGATTTCATAGTTTTGATATCTTCACTATTATTCCACAATTTTCTTATATATTTTCTCCTAACCCTACCACCCCTCCCCAAATTGGAGTAAACTAATGGACAACAAGACTTATGCTTCTAGTTCCGTCTTATATGTACGTACTGTATATATTTTCACAGACACAGTATAGTTTACAATAGTTATCTTTTGTTTGTTTTTCAGAACCTTTCTATTCTCATAGATTCTACATATTGTAAATTAAAGAAAACATTTTGTTATGAGTATAATTGTTATTGATCGATTGACTATGACTTTTTAAATCACCTAGCAGTGCTATTTGCAGAGTTAGCCCCAGGTAAATGTTGCAATTATTCAGCCATTCTTGAACCTGCGACCAAAAACAAGCTACATATGGACAGTACCAAAAGCAGCAAAATCTGCAGAGCTGGGATTGTTCTATACCCCATATACATGTGTGTGTATATATAACATTTTATTGATTGCAAGAATTTTGTATAATCAGTTAAACTGAAAGGTTTTGAATCCAGCGTTGTCTTGTGTATCAGTTCACAAACCATGTACCGATTCAATGGCACATCTCTTCACAACTATTTTGCTATCTACAAGTCACAGCTGTCCATCTGTAACCAATTTTACCAATACTTATCAAGTGTTGCTTGGGTTGGGGATATGTAACGGGCTACCTTTGCTTTGGGGGTCACTGGACAAAAATAAATAGCCACTCAAGCATAAAGATGGTGTTATCGTTTTTTTTTTTGCCTGGTTTTCAAAGCCATTTCCAATTTACTTCCTGAATTAGCTGCAAAGAAACTGAATTGACCGCTAACTAGCAGACGTTGCTACTGTATGTATAGCCGAGTCGCAGTCAGAGAATGGAGGGTTCTAGTATTCACTGTGCACTGCTCTGTCTCTACGTGTTTTGTCAGTTGGTGATCAGCTCCTATCAGTTCTGAGACATCTTGCTCTGTTTGCTGTTCTATTCTACAGTATATATCAGTTTCTCTCCCTCTGTTTCTCTCCTGCTCAGTTTCTCTCCCTCTCTCTCCCGCTCAGTTTCTCTCCTGCTCAGTAGAGTTTCTCTCCCGCTCAGTTTCTCTCCCTCTCTCTCCCGCTCAGTTTCTCTCCTGCTCAGTAGAGTTTCTCTCCCGCTCAGTTTCTCTCCTGCTAAATAGAGAGTTTCTCTCCCTCTCAGTTTCTCTCCCTCTCTCTCCCGCTCAGTGTCTCTCCTGCTCAGTTTCGCTCAGTTTCTCTCCTGCTCAGTTTCTCTCGCTCTCTCTTGCTCTCGAACACGCATACACAAACATATTAAATTATTTCCTTATAGAAATAAGCTATTGACGGGTTCTGCTACGACACAAAGGAAATTATCTTTACAACGCACCAGAATTACCTCCAATACCAGGATCTAGGCCACATAATCATTTCTTGAAGGGTTAAAAGTGGTCTACCTGCAAGACTTCTGTAGCTAGTCCTGTAGCTATTGAAGTGTATAATTATATATATTTGTATAAACTTTCGCATAAAGACCGTTTAGATCGAACATAATCAATCTATGCTGTTAGATTTGTGGAATATATATCGTGCAACCTTTCCGTTTTAAAGTGGTCCATCATGCGTTAATGATGCAGTGTTACTAAGGTCCCATCTCCCAGCCTAAGAGGTTAATCCTACAGTCATTGTTTTCTGTGCCCCAGTCAGTGTTTAAATCCCTGTTTAGTGGTGTTGGGCAGCATTTTACAATTACATTAAAGCAAGCCCGCAAGGTGTCTGCCACGTTGTCAGCCACCTGTTACGCACGTGCACACATGCATATGTGCAGACACGCTTACACGTGTGTGTGCACACACACAGTCTTGTATAAATAACCTTAAGTCCCATTCAAAATAATATTTTCCCTAGCCTTGAACCTAAAACTAACCCTAGCTCCTTACCCTAACCTTTAACTTAAAACCTAACCTTAACCCTAAACCTACAGTAGACCTAGCTCCTAAACCTAAACCTAACCATAAGCCTAACTGTAACCCTTAACCCCCTAGAATAGTATTTGACCTTGTGGGGACTAGCAAAAGTTGCTTGTTTATTATTATTGTGGTGACTTCATACACATGGTTTGTCAAGATCTGTGTGGAAGAACTTGACTGACCTACACAGAGCCCTGACCTCAACCCCATTGAACACCTTTGGGATTAATTGGAAAGCCGACTGCGAGCCAGGCTTAATCGCCTAACTTTAGTGCGTGACCTCACTAATGCTCTTCTGGCTGAATGGAAGCAAGTCCCGTCAGCAATGTATAGGGGTGGAAAACCTTCTTAGAATATTAGAGGCTGTTATAGCAGCGAAGGGGGGACCAACTCCATATTAATGCCCATGATTTTGGAATGAGATGTAATATGAGCAGGTACAGTGGGGCAAAAAAGTATTTAGTCAGCCACCAATTGTGCAAGTCCTCCCACTTAAAAAGATGAGAGGCCTGTAATTTTCATCATAGGTACACTTCAACTATGACAGACAAAATGAGAAAAAAATTCCAGAAAATCACATTGTAGGATTTTTTATGAATTTATTTGCAAATTATGGTGGAAAATAAGTATTTGGTCACCTACAAACAAGCAAGATTTCTGGCTCTCACAGACCTCTTCTTTAAATACTTTTTTGCCCCACTATCTACTAGAGGTCGACCGATTAGGATTTTTCAACGCCAATACCGATTATTGGAGCACCAAAAAAAAGCAGATACCGATTTTAAAAAATTAAATATATATATATACAGTGCCTTGCGAAAGTATTCGGCCCCCTTGAACTTTGCGACCTTCTGCCACATTTCAGGCTTCAAACATAAAGATATAAAACTGTATTTTTTTGTGAAGAATCAACCACAAGTGGGACACAATCATGAAGTGGAACGACATTTATTGGATATTTCAAACTTTAACAAATCAAAAACTGAAAAATTGGGCGTGCAAAATTATTCAGCCCCCTTAAGTTAATACTTTGTAGCGCCACCTTTTGCTGCGATTACAGCTGTAAGTCGCTTGGGGTATGTCTCTATCAGTTTTGCACATCGAGAGACTGAAATTTTTTCCCATTCCTCCTTGCAAAACAGCTCGAGTTCAGTGAGGTTGGATGGAGAGCATTTGTGAACAGCAGTTTTCAGTTCTATCCACAGATTCTCGATTGGATTCAGGTCTGGACTTTGACTCTGGACTTGGCCATTCTAACACCTGGATATGTTTATTTTTGAACCATTCCATTGTAGATTTTGCTTTATGTTTTGGATCATTGTCTTGTTGGAAGACAAATCTCCGTCCCAGTCTCAGGTCTTTTGCAGACTACATCAGGTTTTCTTCCAGAATGGTCCTGTATTTGGCTCCATCCATCTTCCCATCAATTTTAACCATCTTCCCTGTCCCTGATGAAGAAAAGCAGGCCCAAACCATGATGCTGCCACCACCATGTTTGACAGTGGGGATGGTGTGTTCAGCTGTGTTGCTTTTACGCCAAACATAACGTTTTGCATTGTTGCCAAAAAGTTCAATTTTGGTTTCATCTGACCAGAGCACCTTCTTCCACATGTTTGGTGTGTCTCCCAGGTGGCTTGTGGCAAACTTTAAACAACACTTTTTATGGATATCTTTAAGAAATGGCTTTCTTCTTGCCACTCTTCCATAAAGGCCAGATTTGTGCAATATACGACTGATTGTTGTCCTATGGACAGAGTCTCCCACCTCAGCTGTAGATCTCTGCAGTTCATCCAGAGTGATCATGGGCCTCTTGGCTGCATCTCTGATCAGTCTTCTCCTTGTATGAGCTGAAAGTTGAGGGACGGCCAGGTCTTGGTAGATTTGCAGTGGTCTGATACTCCTTCCATTTCAATATTATCACTTGCACAGTGCTCCTTGGGATGTTTAAAGCTTTGGAAATCTTTTTGTATCCAAATCCGGCTTTAAACTTCTTCACAACAGTATCTCGGACCTGCCTGGTGTGTTCCTTGTTCTTCATGATGCTCTCTGCGCTTTTAACGGACCTCTGAGACTATCACAGTGCAGGTGCATTTATACGGAGACTTGATTACACACAGGTGGATTGTATTTATCATCCTTAGTCATTTAGGTCAACATTGGATCATTCAGAGATCCTCACTGAACTTCTGGAGAGAGTTTGCTGCAATGAAAGTAAAGGGGCTGAATAATTCTGCACGCACAATTTTTCAGTTTTTGATTTGTTAAAAAAGTTTGAAATATCCAATAAATGTCGTTCCACTTCATGATTGTGTCCCACTTGTTGTTGATTCTTCACAACAAAAATACAGTTTTATATCTTTATGTTTGAAGCCTGAAATGTGGCAAAAGGTCGCAAAGTTCAAGGGGGCCGAATACTTTCGCAAGGCACTGTATATATATATATATATATATATATATATATATATATATATATATATATATATATATATATATATATATATAATAATTAAACAAAATTAAATAAAAAAAAAAATTATTTGGAATAATAACACTTACAACAATACTGAATTAACACTTATTTTAACTTAATATAATACATCAATAAAAATCAATTTAGCCTCAAATAAATAATGAAGCATGTTCAATTTGGTTTAAATAATGCAAAAACAAAGTGTTGAAGTAAAAGTGCAATATGTGCCATGTAAAAAAGCTAACGTTTGAGTTCCTTGCTCAGCACATGAGACAGTTGGTGGTTCCTTTTAACATAACTTCAATATTCCAAGGTAAGAGGTTTTAGGTTGTAGTTAATATAGTATGTATAGGACTATTTCTCTCTATACCACTTGTATTTCATATACCTTTGACTATTGGATGTTCTTATAGGCACTATAGTATTGCCAGTGTAACAGTATAGCTTCCGTCCCTCTCCTTGCCCCTACCTAGGCTCGAAACAGGATCACATCGACAACAGCCACACTCGAAGCAGTGTTTACCCATCTCTCCACAAAAGCCGCGGCCTTTGCAGAGCAAGGGGAATAACTACTCCAAGTCTGAGCGAGTGACGTTTGAAACGCTATTAGCGCACACCCAGCTAACTAGCTAGCCATTTCACATCGGTTACACCAGCCATTAGGCTGATAGGCTTGAAGTCATAACCAGCGCTGTGCTCCTCGTGGAGTGCAATGAGAGGCAGGTGGTTAGAGCGTTGGACTAGTTAACTGTAAGGTCGCAAGATTGGATCCCCCGAGCTGACAAAGTGAAAATCGGTCGTTCTGCCCCTGAACAAGGCAGTTAACCCACCGTTCCTAGGCCGTCATTGAAAATAAGAATGTGTTCTTAGCTGACTTTTTTTTTTTAATGGGCAAAATCGGCGCCCAAAAATACCAATTTCAATTGTTATGAAAACTTGAAATCGGCCCTAATTAATCGGTCATTCCGATTTAATCGGTCGACCTCTAGTATCTATATACTTTTGGTCATGTAGTGTGTATATACAGTACCAGGAAAAATAAACAATTTAATAAATTTTCGAGTAAGGTTGTTACGAAACAACATTTTCCAAATTTTGTTAAGGGGTGTGAATACTTTCCCAATGCACTGTATATATATATCAGTGCCTTCAGAAAGTATTCACACCCCTTGACTTTTTCCACATTTTGTTGTGTAATGGCCTGCATTTAAAATTGATTTAATTTAGATTTCTTTTGTCACTAGCCTACCCACAACATCCATCCCATAATGTCAAAGTGGAATTATTTTTTTAATCATGTTTTCACTTTGTAATTATGGGGTATTGTGTGTAGATGGGTGAGAAAATAATAACTATTTAATAAATGTTGAATTCAGGCTGTAACACAACATAATGTGGAATAAGTCCAGAGCTATGAATACTTTCTGAAGACACTTATATACGAACCAAACCCTTCATACAGCCCCATCCTAACCCTTTGTAACCCTAATTTACATAACACATAAAGACACAGTACTTACTGTATATATAGACACCAAAGCCGTAACCCACTAAACCTCCGACAACCCTGTCCTGACCTGCTAATTCACTGACTACCAACATGTCAACATCCTCCTCTAATAATACCTGACCTACTGCTTTCTATGTGCATGCTCTTCTAGCATTGCACCTCTCTCCTCATGCACACTCTTGATAGGCCCTCTCTCCTCATGCACACTCTTGATAGGTCCTCTCTCTTCTTGCACGCTCCTGATAGATCCGCTCTCCTTGTGCACACTCCTTTAGCCTGACTTCCTTAGCATATTCTCTTGCTCCTTTTTCCTAGTGCACAATCGAAAGGCACATCCTCTGCTTGTGCACACTGCTGTAAGTGTGTGCATGCCCTTCAAGCTTCTGTCTCTGGCATGCACACCCCTCTAACTGCTAGTGCATTGTCCCCAGCTGCATCTCTGCTGCTGCTGGCCGGTGATGTACTGTATATAGCAAGGCCAGTGCTGTCAGTCTGTTTGCTGAGTTGGCTAACTATGCACTGGGATATTTACTCCCTCTGTCACACGTCTTATTGCAGATCTCCGCTCGGCTCTGACTTGCTCTCTCTCTCAATTCAATTTCTTTTTCAATTTAATGGCTTTATTGGGAAACATATGTTTACATTGCCAAATCAAGTGAAATAGATAATTAACAAAAGTGAAATAAACAATAAAAATGAACAGTAAACATTACACTCACAAAAGTTCAAAAAGAATAAAGACTTCAAATGTCATCTGTCTATATACAGTGTTGTAATGATGTGCAAATAGTTAAAGTACAAAAGGGAAAATAAATAAACATAAATATAGGTTGTATTTACAATGGTGTTTTTTCTTCACTAATTGCCCTTTTCTTGTGGCAACTGGTCACTAATATTGCTGCTGTGATTGCACACTGTGGTATTTCACCCAATAGATATGGGAGTTTATCAAAATTGGATTTGTTTTTGAATTCTTTGTGGGTCTGTGTAATCTGAGGGAAATATGTATCTCTAATATGGTCATACATTTGGCAGGAGGTTAGGAAGTGCAGCTCAGTTTCCACCTAATTTTGTGGGCCGTGTGCACATAGCCGGTCTTCTCTTGAAAGTCAGGTCTGCCTACTGCGGACTTTCTCAATAGCAAGGCTATGCTCACTGAGTCTGTTCTCTCTCTCCTCTCTTCTCTCTCCATGTGCCAGTCTCTTTCCTCTACCAGCCTCTACTCGTCCTTCCTCCCTTAGGTTATATCCAGTTGATACTGTACCACTGGCTCTGGCTGAGCCTGACTTGCTGTAGTCACAGACACACACTGAAGCAATGGAAGTTATTACACACTGACTGGGAAATAGATGGCCACATATTGCCCCTGAAGCTACAAATGACCCATATAGTTATGATGGTCTAAATTAATATTGATGTTTGGTTATGAGATTTATTTGTTTATTAGTATCCCCATTAGCTTTTGCAGAAGCAGCAGCTACTCTTCCTGGGGTCCACAATTAAACACAGAACATGACAAGTAACAAAACACTGATACATTGATAGACAAGGACAGCCACAGAAATGTAAAATACAACGATTTACAAACAATGTGTTTGTGTTTGTCCCTTCACAGTCCTCGCCGTTCCATGAGTTGTTTTTTAATAATGAAAAAAAAGGTAATTATGCTGTTTGCTTGAGAAGTTGGAGATGGAATGGAGTTCCATGCGATCATCGCTCTGTTTAAAATTGTGCAGAGACCCCTAGTGGCATGTTAGGTGGTGTATGTATGGATGACTGAGTTGAATTTTTTGTTTATGCAGACAATCTGGAATTTTTGTCACATTAATATTTCTCATAAATACTAGAAGAGAAGCAGTTAATATCTTGTCAACCCTCAACCAGGAAAGACTGGCATGCATGTTGCGGATGTTAGTTCTGCATGTGTAGTTAAAGGCATGCTGCTCTGTTTTGAGCCAGCTGCAGCTTTGCTAGGTCTTTCTTTGCTGTCCTTGGCCATATTACCAGATAGTAATCAAGATGGGACAAGACCAGCGCCTGAACAACTAGTACATTTGATTTTTGTGTCAAAAACACAGAACCTCTTTTTATAACAGACATACCCCTCCCCATCTTCACAACGACTGTGTAAATATGACTTGCCAATGATAATTGACCATCCAATGTTATACCTAGGAGTTCAGCTTCCTCAATTTTCTCAATGGTCACAACCTTAATTAACAACTCCAGCTGGTGTTTAAATCTTAGAGAATGTTTTGAACCAAATACAATGCGTTTAGTTTTAGATTTATTTAAGTCAATTTTATTAATAAGCCACCATTTATGATACTGACTATAACTCCTCATATAGATTTTCAGTGAGCTCACTGGCTTTGGGTGCTGACATGAGTGTGGAATCACCCACATACAGTGCCGTGCGAAAGTATTCGGCCCCCTTGAACTTTGCGACCTTCTGCCACATTTCAGGCTTCAAACATAAAGATATAAAACTGTATTTTTTTGTGAAGAATCAACAACAAGTGGGACACAATCATGAAGTGGAACGACATTTATTGGATATTTCAAACTTTTTTAACAAATCAAAAACTGAAAAATTGGGCGTGCAAAATTATTCAGCCCCCTTAAGTTAATACTTTGTAGCGCCACCTTTTGCTGCGATTACAGCTGTAAGTCGCTTGGGGTATGTCTCTATCAGTTTTGCACATCGAGAGACTGAAATTTTTTCCCATTCCTCCTTGCAAAACAGCTCGAGTTCAGTGAGGTTGGATGGAGAGCATTTGTGAACAGCAGTTTTCAGTTCTATCCACAGATTCTCGATTGGATTCAGGTCTGGACTTTGACTTGGCCATTCTAACACCTGGATATGTTTATTTTTGAACCATTCCATTGTAGATTTTGCTTTATGTTTTGGATCATTGTCTTGTTGGAAGACAAATCTCCGTCCCAGTCTCAGGTCTTTTGCAGACTCCATCAGGTTTTCTTCCAGAATGGTCCTGTATTTGGCTCCATCCATCTTCCCTGTCCCTGCTGAAGAAAAGCAGGCCCAAACCATGATGCTGCCACCACCATGTTTGACAGTGGGGATGGTGTGTTCAGCTGTGTTGCTTTTACGCCAAACATAACGTTTTGCATTGTTGCCAAAAAGTTCAATTTTGGTTTCATCTGACCAGAGCACCTTCTTCCACATGTTTGGTGTGTCTCCCAGGTGGCTTGTGGCAAACTTTAACCAACACTTTTTATGGATATTTTTAAGAAATGGCTTTCTTCTTGCCACTCTTCCATAAAGGCCAGATTTGTGCAATATACGACTGATTGTTGTCCTATGGACAGAGTCTCCCACCTCAGCTGTAGATCTCTGCAGTTCATCCAGAGTGATCATGGGCCTCTTGGCTGCATCTCTGATCAGTCTTCTCCTTGTATGAGCTGAAAGTTTAGAGGGACGGCCAGGTCTTGGTAGATTTGCAGTGGTCTGATACTCCTTCCATTTCAATATTATCGCTTGCACAGTGCTCCTTGGGATGTTTAAAGCTTGGGAAATCTTTTTGTATCCAAATCCGGCTTTAAACTTCTTCACAACAGTATCTCTGACCTGCCTGGTGTGTTCCTTGTTCTTCATGATGCTCTCTGCACTTTTAACGGACCTCTGAGACTATCACAGTGCAGGTGCATTTATACGGAGACTTGATTACACACAGGTGGATTGTATTTATCATCATTAGTCATTTAGGTCAACATTGGATCATTCAGAGATCCTCACTGAACTTCTGGAGACAGTTTGCTGCACTGAAAGTAAAGGGGCTGAATAATTTTGCACGCCCAATTTTTCAGTTTTTGATTTGTTAAAAAAGTTTGAAATATCCAATAAATGTCGTTCCACTTCATGATTGTGTCCCACTTGTTGTTGATTCTTCACAAAAAAATACAGTTCTATATCTTTATGTTTGAAGCCTGAAATGTGGCAAAAGGTCGCAAAGGCCAAGGGGGCCGAATACTTTCGCAAGGCACTGTAAATAGTCCTATAATAACTACAACCTAAAACTTCTTACCTGGGAATATTGAAGACTCATGTTAAAAGGAACCACCAGCTTTCATATGTTCTCATGTTCAGAACAAGGAACTTAAACGTTAGCTTTCTTACATGGCACATGTTGCACTTTTACTTTCTTCTCCAACACTTTGTTTTTGCATTATTTAAACCAAATTGAACGTTTCATTATTTATTTGAGACTAAATTGATTTTTATTGATGTATTATATTAAGTTAAAATAAGTGTTCATTCAGTATTGTTGTAATTGTCATTTTATATATATATATATACTGCTCAAAAAATGAGCTGCACTACCTGAGCCACTTGTGTGGGTTGTAGACTCCGTCTCATGCTACCACTAGAGTGAAAGCACCGCCAGCATTCAAAAGTGACCAAAACATCAGCCAGGAAGCATAGGAACTGAGAAGTGCTCTGTGGTCACCACCTGCAGAACCACTCCTTTATTGGGGGTGTCTTGCTAATTGCCCATAATTTCCACCTGTTGTCTATTCCATTTGCACAACAGCATGTGAAATTTATTGTCAATCAGTGTTGCTTCCTAAGTGGACAGTTTGATTTCACAGAAGTGTGATTGACTTGGAGTTACATTGTGATGTTTAAGTGTTCCCTTTATTTTTTTGAGCAGTGTATATACAAATCGTCCGATTTAATCGGTATCGGCTTTTTTTGGTCCTCCAATAATCAGTATCGATATCAGCGTTGAAAAATCATAATCGTTCGACCTCTAACACATATTATACAAATACTGACTTAGCACTTGATGGCATATAGCAGCACCACAAAAGAATAGGCTTTAGATGGGGCAGGTGAACTTTCAACTACAACACTTCAAAAACATTTAACATGAGATCAAATATGAGGAATATGGCTCTGAACATATACAGCAACACCTCCCTATAGGCATTCCTGTCTTTTCTGAAGATGTTATATCTCTGTATTGCTACTGCTGTCTGCCTGTTCTGAGGCCTCTGTGTTCTATAGATGTGATTAAGATGGTGTATGTTTTCATTAACGGTTAAAGGGTCTTATGACTTTTAGCTTTGGCGCAGAGAGTTCTGATATCCTGGATTGCATTGGATTGAGTCCATTATTGCCCCTTGTGCAAATCTGAAACACTTAATCTATTTCCTGTTTCGTCTCCGTCTTTGGCCTACATCTCAGCTCCTAGAACAGAACTATACTGCACCATTCACTCCTCAAGTTCAGCTGGCAATGAGGATTTCTTTTTAAAGCGGTGAATAATTCAAACCCAGAGAGTTCTGTTTCTGTACCAGAGGTATTTACTCATTGACGCGCTAAAGCAGTGGTTTTCAACCTGGTCCTGGGGACCCAAAGGGATGCACATTTGTTTTTGCCCTACCACCACACACCTGATTCAAATCCTTTTGATGAGTTGATCATTTGAATCAGCTGTGTAGTGCTAGGGCAAAAACAAATGTGCACCCCTTTGGGTCCCCAGGACCAGGATTGAGAACCAGTGCGCTAAAGGGCCATCAGAGAATCCTCAGTCAAATGGCTTCTGCTGCTATTCTGGTGCCAAATGACTGCTATTGTACCCTCTTTCTGTGAAGCTCAGTGCCTCGGGACGAGAGGAGAGGGGGAGAGAAATGGGACAGAGAGAGAGTGAGAGAGGGGATCATTTCAACAGAGCAAGTGTGACTCACTTAGGTTCTGGCCCAGAGCACTTTCTGGCTTATTTTGTGTCTTATGAGCTGCATCATGTGAATAGACAGGAGTTTTTTTTTTGTGTGTGTGTGTTTCGTCTTCAGGGGGTATGTCTGTGGCACAGCCCTCTTGGATGCATCGTTGCGCAACTTTTTTTTTGTTATTCTTTTTTATTTAACCTTTTTATTTAACTAAGCAATCACATAAAGGGGTAGTTGACATAAAGTGAGAATGAGTGCCTGTCTGACTTGTGTGCTCGTGGCGTGCATATGGAGTGTGTGAGTAGATGTCCTACAAGAGGTTAGAGATATTTCTAAAAGAATGATAAGAAGTGGAGCACACACACTTACATGTCTTCATCAGAAGACTGCACAGGTGCCCACTCAACACAGTCCGATAACTCCAACATCCACGTGAACACGCGTTAGGCTACAGTATATGCCGCTAAAGCCCTTGGCCCTCTCTTTTCAGTTACCCAGCAGTGGTGGTGTATCAGTGTAGTGGACTCTCACTTTTTACTGCTGTACATTAACAGTATGTGTTCTCTTCTCTCCAGCTGTGAGATGGAGGGATGCAGCTAAGGAGACTGGCTGAGGGAGGGAGGGGGAAGGGGGGGGGGGCATGCTGCCAAGTGGGTTCTGTGTGACACACATATCTGTGGAACATTAACATGTGTATCTGTTTCCTCTGAATTTGCTGTGCTCAAATTGGTCTCGTCAAAACCAGCACCTTGGAAGAGAATTACCCTGCTGTGCACAAATGTTTCCTCTCCTTTTGCTTAAAGTACTGTCTGTGTTGATGAACATATGAGTTACTAATGGGTATACTGTCTGTCTGTCTATGTAGATCAATGTGCGGGTCACCACCATGGATGCAGAGCTGGAGTTTGCCATCCAGCCCAACACCACAGGCAAACAGCTCTTTGACCAGGTAAGCATGGGGTTGACTTAGAACAGACACACACACACACTATAGAGGGTCAACAAGGCTGGGAGCTGGTCTAGTTAGAGCCTGTATGGGTATTGTCAGGAACAGAGAGGAAGAGACTGAGACAAAGAAACAAAGCAGTCATTGTGCAGAGCAGTGACAGAGAGAGGCCAGTGGAGACTGAGACAGAGAGGTGGGAGGCCAGTGTGTGTGTTGTGTGAAGAAAGGGCAGCTTTCAGTAGCAGAACTCGGGTGGGCTACAGGAGACTGCTGGAGCAGCAGAGCGGGATAGGCAGAGAGATGTAGAGACATATTGTTTGCATGTGTTTCCCATGGAAGCTGATTGAGACAGGAAATGGCTATGTATGTGAGTCGAGGAAATGCAGATATTTGAAACCTTTTAACTCGTTACGTTGACAGTCAGTTCAATTTGCGACTCCATTCCAGTCCAAAGATTGTTAGAAACTAGTTATCTTCGTAGTGCTGGACTGGAGCCCAGCTCTGACTCAGCAGGCATCCTCTTCTGCTGACTCTGCTGGTCATATCAGTGGACACACTGGACTCCAATGACACACTCAGTCACTGGACTCCAATGACCTTTACTTACACTCTTGCATGCACACTATGTAATAATCGCTACAACACACACAAAGACACACACACTACAAGATACTCTGTTGCATTTTCTACAAAATAATTTCTCTCTAACACTCTCTCTCACTCACTCACTCATTCACTCACTCACTCTCACTCTCACCGCACTGGGCCAACTGTTGATCCAAGTCTGATGGCCGATTGTTCCCTCCTCTTCCGAAATCGTGATTTGTTCAAAGCTCCGGAACTAATACTGCTTTTTGTCTAATGCATCCTGTTGTACCATGGCTGATCTATGGTACCATTTCTGTTGAACTGGTCTGTCCACGAGAGATGAAACTCAGCCTAACTTATGACCTGACCCATCACCTTATTATGTACAGTCATGGCCAAAAGTTTTGAGAATGACATAAATATTAATTTTCACAAAGTTTGCTGCTTCAGTGTCATTACATATTTTTGTCAGATGTTACTATGGAATACTGAAGTATAATTACAAGCATTTCACAAGTGACAATTACATGAAGTTGATGCAAAAAGTATATTTGCAGTGTTGACCCTTCATTTTCAAGACCTCCACCCTGGCATGCTGTCAATTAACTTCTGGGCCACTGATAGCAGACAATTCTTGCATAATCAATGCTTGGAGTTTTTCAGAATTTGTGGGGTTTTGTTTGTCCACCTGCCTCTTGAGGATTGACCACAAGTTCTCAATGGGATTAAGGTCTGGGGAGTTTCCTGGCCATGGACCCAAAATATCATTGTTTTGTTCCCAAAGCCACTTAGTTATCACTTAGTTATCACTTTTGCCTTATGGCAAGGTGCTCCATCATGCTGGAAAAGGCATTGTTAGTCACCAAACTGTTCCTGGATGGTTGGGAGAAGTTGCTCTCGGAGGATGTGTTGGTACCATTCTTTATTCATGTCTGTGTTCTTAGGCAAAATTGTGAGTGAGCCCACTCCCTTGGCGGAGAAGCAGCCCCACACATTAATTGTCTAAGGATGCTTTACTGTTGGCATGACACAGGATTGATGGTAGCGCTCACCTTGTCTTCTCTGGACAAGCTTTTTTCCGTATGCCCCAAACAATCGGAAAGGGGATTCATCAGAGAAAATGACTTTACCCCAGTCCTCAGCAGTAGAATACCTGTACCTTTTGCAGAATATCAGTCTGTCCCTGATGTTTTTCCTGGAGAGAAGTGGCTTCTTTGCCGCCCTTCTTGACACCAGGCCATCCTCTAAAAGTCTTCGCCTCACTGTGCACGCAGATGCACTCACACCTGCCTGCTGCCATTCCTGAGCAAGCTCTGTACTGGTGGTGCCCCGATCCCGCAGCTGAATCAACTTTAGGAGACAGTCCTGGCGCTTGCTGGACTTTCTTGGGCACCCTGAAGCCTTCTATACAACAATTGAACCGCTCTCCTTGAAGTTCTTGATGATCCGATACGTGCAATCTTACTGGCAGCAATATCCTTGCCTGTGAAGCACTTTTTGTGCAAAGCAATGATGACGGTACGTGTTTCCTTGCAGGTAACTATGGTTGACACAGGAAGAACAATGATTCCAAGCATCACCCTCCTTTTGAAGCTTCCAGTCTGTTTTTCGAACTCAATCAGCATGACAGAGTGATATCCAGCCTTGTCCTCGTCAACACTCACACCTGTGTTAACGAGAGAATCACTGACATGATGTCAGCTGATCCTTTTCTGGCAGAGCTGAAATGCAGTAGAAATTATTTTGGGGGATTCAGTTCATTTGCATGGCAAAGAGGGACTTTGCAATTAATTGCAATTCAACTGATCACTCTTCATAATATTCTGGAGTATTTGCAAATTGCCATCATACAAACTGAGGCAGCAGACTTTGTGAAAAGTAATATTTGTGTCATTCTCAAAACGTTTGGTCATGACTGTATTACTGCCCCCCATTAGTGACATCCCAAAAAAACACTTTTCAACACACATGGCTCCTATCCTGGCCCATGCATGCTTTCTGAACCGAACACTAAAACTGAAACTAAATCATATTACAACAAAATAGATATATTTTTGGACAACTAAATAAAAAACAGCAAATCAGGTCTGAAAACTGAAATTAAACTGAATTCCAAATATATTTCAGTAACATATTTAATCAATCTAATATTTATTTTCCCCAATTGCACAAAGAGGCTGCAGAGATAACAGAGAGAGCCTGCAGAGTTCTGTCTCACTATCCAGGTCTGTGCACAAACAATTCAAGCTCCTACTTTTAAAAATCCACCTTTCCAGAAACATGTCTCTCACCGTTGCCGCTTGCTATAGACCACCCTCTGCCCCCAGCTGTGCCCTGAACACCATATGTGAATTGATTGCCCCCCAGCTATCTTCAGAGCTCGTGCTGCTAGGTCACCTAAACTGGGACATTCTTAACACCCCGGCCATCCTACAATCGAAGCTTGATGCTCTCAATCTCACACAAATTATCAATGAACCTACCAGGTACAACCCCAAATCCATAAACACGGGCACCCTCCTAGACATCATCCTAACCAACTTGCCCTCCAAATAAACCTCTGCTGTCTTCAACCAAGATTTCAGCGATCACTGGCTCATTGCCTGCACCCGTAATGGGTCTGCGGTCAAACGACCACCCCTCATCAATGTCAAACTCTCCCTAAAACACTTCAGCGAGTAGGCCTTGTAGCACAAACTCAAAACAGTTCTGGGACGCTACGAAGTCCATGGAGAATAAGAGCACCTCCTCCCAGCTGCCCACTGCACTGAGGCTAGGAAACACTGTCACCACCAATAAATCCACGATAATTAAAATTCTCAATTAACATTTTTCTATGGCTGGCCATGCTTTCCACCTGGCTACCCCTACCACAGTCAACAGCCCTGCAACCCCCACAGCAACTCGCCCACGCCTCCCCATTTCTCCTTCACCCAAATCCAGATAGCTGATGTTCTGAAAGAGCTGCAAAATCTGGACCCCTACAAATCCCCCGGGGTAGACAATCTGGACCCTCTCTTTCTAAAATTATCTGCCAAAATTGTTGCAACCCCTATTACTAGCCTGTTCAACTTCTCTTTCGTATTGTCTGAGATTCCCAAAGATTGGAAAGCTGCCGCGGTCATCCCCCTCTTCAGAGGGGGAGACAGTCTAGACCCAAACTGCTACAGACATATCTATCCTACCCTGCCTTTCTAAGGTCTTTAAAAACCAAGTTAACAAACAGATTACCGACCATTTCAAATCCCACTGTACCTTCTCCGCTATGCAATCTGGTTTCAGAACTGGTCGTGGGTGCACCTCAGCCACGCTCAAGGTCCTAAATGATATCATAACCACCAATGATAAGAGACAATACTGTGCAGCCGTATTCATCGACCTGGCCAAGGCTTTTGATTCTGTCAATTACCACATTCTTATCGGCAGACTCAACAGCTTTGGTTTCTCAAATGACTGCCTCGCCTGGTTCACCAACTACTTCTCTGATAGAGTTCAGTGTGTCAAATCGGAGGGCCTGTTGTCCGGACCTCTGACAGTCTCTATGAGGGTGCCACAGGGTTAAATTCTCGGGCCGACTCTCTTCTCTGAATACATCAATGATGTCGCTCTTGCTGCTGGTGATTCTCTGATTTACCTCTACGCAGACGACACCATTCTGTATACTTCTGGCCCTTCTTTGGACACTGTGTTAACTAACCTCCCGACGAGCTTCAACGCCGTACAACTCTTCCTCCGTGGCCTTCAACTGCTCTTAAATGCAAGTAAAACTAAATGCATGCTCTTCAACAGATTGCTGCTCGCACCTGATCGCCCATCCATCATCTCTACTCTGGACGATTCTGACTTAGAATATGTGGACAACTACAAATACCTAGGTGTCTGGTTAGACTGTAAACTCTCCTTCCAGACTCAGATTAAGCATCTCCAGTCCAAAATTAAACCTAGAATCGGATTCCTATTTCGCAACAAAGCCTCCTTCACTCACGCTGCCAAACATACCCTCGTAAAACTGACTATCCTACCGATCAACGACTTCGGTGATGTAATATACAAACTAGCCTCCAACACTCAACAAATTGGATGCAGTCTATCATGGTGCCATCCATTTTGTCACCAAAGCCCCATATACCACCCACCACTGCGACCTGTACGCTCTCGTTGGTTAGCCCTCGCTTCATATTCTTTGCAAACCCACTGGCTAGTGACTGGAATGAACTGCAAAAATCACTGAAGCTGGAGACTCTTACTCCCTCCCTAGCTTTAAGCACCAGCTGTCAGAGCAGCTCACAGATCACTGCACCTGTCCATAGCCCATCTGTAAATAGCCCATCCAACTACCTCATCCCCATACTGCATTAATTGAGTTATTTTGCACCTTTGCACCTCAGTATCTCTACTTGGACATTAATCTTGTGCATATCTATCACTCCAGTGTTTAATTGCTATATTTTAATTACTTCACCACTATTGGCCTATATATTGCCTTACCTCCCTTACCTTACCTTATTTGCATACACTGTGTATAGACTTTTTCTACTGTATTATTGACTATGTTTGTTTATTCCATGTGTAACTCTGTGTTGTTGTATGTGTCAAACTGCTGTGCTTTATCTTGGCCATTTCACAGAACTTGTTCTCAACTAGCCTACCTGGTTAAATAAAGGTGAAATGAAAAAAGAGGCTCTATGGTATTATGCATGTCAATATTAGTACTAACATACTTCAGGAGTTACCCCTCCCTTTCTGTGATATAGGAGGCCTGTTTTGAGATGAATCATAATGCACACATATGCACTACTGTTCAAAAGTTTGGGGTCACTTAGAAATGTTCTTGTATTCCATGAAAACATACATTAAATTAGTTGCAAAATGAATAGGAAATATAGTCAAGACGTTAACATGGTTTATAAATAAGGATTTTTAATTTAAATAATAATTGTCTTCTTCAAACTTTGCTTTCGTCAAAGAATCCTCCTCAAAGAATCCTCACACTAGAATCCTGGCATTCTAGTCGTCAATTTGTTGTGGTATTCTGACGAGATTTCACCCCATGCTTCCTGAAGCACCTCCCACAAGTTGGATTGGCTTGATGGGCACTTCTTATGTACCATACGGTCAAGCTTCTCCAACAACAGCTCAATAGGGTTGAGATCCGGTGACTGTGCTGGCCACTCCATTAAAGACAGAATACCAGCTGATTGCTTCTTCCCTAAATAGTTCTTGCATAGTTTGGAGGAAATTGGCTCCAATTAAGAGTTGCAAAAGGGAGTGATAGCCTTCCTCCTTCAAGATCTCTTTACCCTGTACAAATCTCCCACTTTACCACCACCAAAGCACCCCCAGACCATCACAATGCCTCCACCATGCTTGACAGATGGCGTCAAGCACTCCTCCAGCATCTTTTCACTTTTCACCTCAAACTTAGATTTGTCTGTCCATAGCACCTTTTTCCAATCTTCCTCTGTCCAATGTCTGTGTTCTTTTGCCCATCTTAATCTTTTCTTTTTATTGGCCAATCTGAGAGATGGCTTTTTCTTTGCAACTCTGCCTAGAAGGCCAGCATCCCAGAGTCTTCTTTGTTGACGTTGAGACTGGTGTTTTGAGGGTACTATTTAATGTAGCTGCCAGTTGAGGACTTGTGAGGCGTCTGTTTCTCAAACTAGACACTCTAATGTACTTGTCCTCTTGCTCAGTTGTGCACCGGGGCCTCTCACTCCCCTTTCTATTCTGGTTAGGGCCAGTTTGCGCTGTTTTGTGAAGGGAGTAGCACAGTGTTGTACGAGATCTTCAGTTTCTTGGCAATTTCTCACATGGAATAGCCTTCAACCCCAGAACAAGAATAGACTGATGAGTTTCAGAAGAGCCTGTAGTCAAACCCACAAATGCTGATACTCCAGATACTCAACTTGTCTAAAGAAGGCCAGTTTTATTGCTTATTTAATCAGAACAACAATTTTCAGCTGTGCTAATATAATTGCAAAAGGGTTTTATAATGATCAATTAGCCTTTTAAAATGATAAACTTGGATTAGCTAACACAATGTGCCATTGGAACACAGGAGTGATGGTTGCTGATAATGGGCCTCTGTACGCCTATGTAGGTATTCCATTCAAAATCAGCCGTTTCCAGCTACAATAGTAAATAACAACATCTACACTATTTCTGATCAATTTGATTTAAATAAACAAGGACATTTCTAACTGACCCCAAACTTTTGAACGGGTGTGTGTGTGTGTGTGTGTGTGTGTGTGTGTGTGTATGTGTGTGTGTGTGTATGACCGATGATAATGAAATAATAATAAAACACAAACAGGCTTCGTTCAATACAAGTGTGTGTTTGAGAGAATGGGGCCACAGAGGGAGTGAGAAATGGACGAGTAAGATTGAGAGGAGAGTTAATGATGTGTTGTTAGTGAATGATGTCCCTGGTCAGCGGTGCTCTATTGACTGTAAATCGCATCAGGCCTGATGGTTGAGCCGGCACCTGAGAGAACACACCCTCTGGGGCCTTTCTGAGAGAGAGAAAGAGATGTCGTGTGAATGGAGAAAAGAGGAGTGTTGTAAAAAAGTGATGTTCTCCCACTTATGGGTGAAACAGTGAGGTGGCTCACACACTTGAGCCTCAATGGTGAGCAGGCTTTGGGCTAGGGTGAATCTGGGTTCTCAGTGCTACGTGAGGCCTAACCTGCTAATCATTGACGCATATTGTGTTTTCAGGTGGTGAAGACAGTGGGCCTCCGGGAAGTGTGGTTCTTTGGCCTGCAGTACACAGACAGTAAAGGCTACAGCACGTGGCTCAAACTCAACAAGAAGGTGACGCAGCAGGATGTGAAGAAGGAAAACCCTCTGCAGTTTAAGTTCAGAGCCAAGTTCTTCCCAGAGGACGTGTCTGAGGAACTCATCCAGGAGATCACACAGAGACTCTTCTTCCTGCAGGTAACACACACACACACACACTTATACTGAACAAAAATATAAACGCAACATGTAAATTGTTGGTCACATGTTTCGTAAGTAAGTGAGCTTTTCTCCTTTGCCAAGAACCCATCCACTTGACAGGTGTGGCATATCAAGAAGCTGATTAAACAGCATGATTATTTGCAGCTTGTGCAGAGAACAATAAAAGGCCACTCTAAAATGTACAGTTTTGTCACACAACACAATGCCACAGATGTCTCAAGTTTTGAGGGAGCGTGCAATTGACATGCTGACTGCAGGATTGTCCACCAGAGCGGTTGCCAGATAATTTAATGTTAATTTATCAACCATAAGCCGCCTCCAATGTTGTTTTATAGAATTTGGCAGTACGTCCAACCGACCACGTAACCACGCCAACCCAGGACGTCCACATCTGGAGTCTTCACCTGCGGGATCCTCTGAGACCAGCCATCCGGGCAGCTGTGGGTTTGCTCATCTGAAAAGTCTTAGGGAAGCTCATTTGCGTGCTCATCGTCCTAACCAGGGTCTTTACCTGACCACAGTCCGGCGTCGTAACCAACTTCATTGGGCAAATGCTGAACTTCGATGGCCACTGGCATGCTGGAGAAGTGTGCTCTTCACGGATGAATTCCGGTTTCACTGTACCGGGCAGATGGCAGACAGCGTGTGTGCGAGTGGTTTGCTGATGTCAACGTTGTGAACATAGTGCCCCATGGTGGCGGTGGGGTTATAGTATGGGCAGGCATTAGCTACAAACAACGAACACGATTGCATTTTAATAATTGCAATTTGAATGCACAGAGATACCGTGATGAGATCCTGAGGCCCATTCCATTCATCCGCCACCATCACATCATGTTTCAGCATGATAATGCACCATCCCATGTCACAATTCCTGGAAGCTGAAAATGCCACAGTTCTTCCATCACCAGACATTGAGCATGTTTGGGATCCTCTGGATCGACTTGTACGACAGTGAGTTCCAGATCCCGGCAATATCCAGCAACTTTGCACAGCCATTAAAGAGGACTGGGACAACATTCCACAGGCCACAATCAACAGCCTGGTCAACTTTATGCGAAGGAGATGTGCCACGCTGCATGAGGCAAATGGTGGTCATACCAGATACTGACTGGTTTTCTGATCCATGCTCCTACCTTTTTTTTTAAAAGGTATCTGTGACCAACAGATGCATATCTGTATTCCCAGTCATGTGAAATCCATAGATTAGGGCCTAATGAATTTATTTCAATTGACTGATTTCCTTAAATGAACTGTCACTGTAAAATCTTTGAAATTGTTGCATGTTACGTTTATTTTTGTTCAGTATTTATTGGTGTCCTTTATACTCACAATGTACATTGCAAATCCAAACAAAGTACTTAAACAAGTGTGTGTGTGTGTGTGTGTGTGTGTGTGTGTTCCCTGCCCATGCCAGGTAAAGGAGGCCATCCTGAATGATGAGAACTACTGTCCTCCAGAGACAGCCGTGCTGCTGGCCTCCTACTCTGTCCAGGCCAAGTACGCAGACTACAACAGAGACCTCCACAGGCCTGGCTACCTCACCTCCGACCGCCTGCTGCCACAGAGGTCCGTACCCCACACGCACCTCTCTCTGTCCCCTCTCTAACCCTCTCTGTTCAGAAGAGACCTCCACATTTCCACCTTCACTTCCTCTGCCCCTCTCTGTCCCACTCAAAGAATACCAGGGGAAGAGTCTTGCTGTCATAGTAACTTGGAGAATCTCTATTGAAATTGCTCCTACAATGGTTGAGGAGGCTGGAATGTCCTTCTACTTAATGAATTCTCTCCATACTCCCCCGTTAGTGTGTGCTGGAGGGAGGGATTGTGTGCTTTTGTAAAGGAGTTGTTCTTCAGTAGAGTTTCTTGCCCCTCCCTCACTATAAATCTGTTCTGTCTTTTGATGCTAGGCCTCTAGTGTGTCCCTTTTTGAATAACCCTGGTTGAATAACCCTTTGTATGTTTTTGTGTGTCCTGCAGAGTCTTGGAGCAGCACAAGTTGACTAAGGAGCAGTGGGAGGACAGAATACAGACCTGGCATGAGGAACACAGAGGCATGCTCAGGTAGGGCTTTGTATAAGGGTCTAAATGTGTGTTTTTTTTATGAGTCTGTTAGTGTCAAACTTGCTTCTCTACACAAGTTGTAATGTGTGTTTGTGTCCACAGAGAGGACTCAGTGATGGAGTATCTGAAGATAGCCCAGGACCTAGAGATGTATGGCGTCAACTACTTTGAGATCAAGAACAAGAAGGGAACAGAGTTGTGGCTGGGTGTGGATGCACTGGGACTCAATATCTACGAACACGAGGACAAGTACGCAATACTGAAATACAGTTTTTTGTTTTTGTTATTTTAGAGTGGAAGGTGGAATATGCCATTCATCCACTAAGGTGGAATGTAAGAGAGCATACCTGAGCATGGCCTTGTCAGATATACTCCATGACACTATCCCCCTCTGCTGGGCATGGATGGTGCCTCTAGCTTAATTTAATACTACACTGATATGGGTAGGTAGTTACCTTCACATGGCATAGTACTGTACTAGCATAGTGTTGAGACAGTCTGTATTTTTCCTTCCCTTCTCCCCAGGTTGACACCAAAGATTGGCTTCCCCTGGAGCGAGATCAGGAACATCTCCTTCAGCGACAAGAAGTTTGTCATCAAACCCATCGACAAGAAAGCTCCAGTAAGTCAGTCTACCAGGAAGGTAGGGTTAGGTTTAAAATTACCTGAAAAATGAGTCAACCCCTTTCTCTTTTCCTTTTCTCCCCTCCCTCCTCTTCCCTCCACTCCTTTCCTCTCTCCTCCCTTCCTCTCTCCTCCCTGCCTTCCTCTCCCTCCTCCTCTCCCCTCACTCCTCCTCTCCCCTTCCTCCGCCTCTCCTCTCCCCTTCCTCCGCCTCTCCCCTCCCTGCTCTGGCTCCCTCCACCTCTCCCCCCTCCTCTTTTCCTCTCCCCTCCTCTTTTCCTCTCCCCTCCTCTTTTCCTCTCCCCTCCTCTTTTCCTCTCCCCTCCTCTTTTCCTCTCCTCCTCTCTCCTCCCTGCCTCTCCCTCCTCTCCTCTGTGCCTCTTCCTCCTCTCTGCCTCTCCCTCATCTCCCCTCTCTCCTCCCTGCCTCTCCCTCCTCTCCTCTGTGCCTCTTCCTCCTCCTCTCTGCCTCTCCCTCATCTCTCCTCTCTCCTCCCTGCCTCTCCCTTCTCTCCCCTTTTCCTCTCCTCTCCACTCGTCTCTCTATAGGATTTTGTGTTCTATGCCCCGCGGTTGCGGATCAACAAGCGTATCCTGGCGCTGTGCATGGGGAACCACGAACTGTACATGAGGAGGAGGAAGCCTGACACCATTGAGGTTCAGCAAATGAAGGCCCAGGCCAGGGAGGAGAAACACCACAAACAGATGGAAAGGTACAGAAAGAACACATGCAAACATGTAGTTGTGATTCTGACCAGAAGGGGGCAGCATTGTATAAAATATCTCTGTACCAGAGCTATATAAAGGGTGGATCTCTGTATTCCCTTGATTCCTCAAAGGAGGTGAGAAGAGCGGATATTGGGAATTACAGAAATATAATTGAAATATTAGGCCGATCCACCATCCTAACACTGCTCTCGTGTGTCTAATGAGGCTATTTAGAGACAGCTATGGACTGGCTATCTCTGTATTGCTCTTATGTGCATTTTTGTGTTTTACCTTTTTGTAAAGCATCTTGAAGTTGCAGAAAGTTGCACCAGTGTTGTGATCATATTTTATACAACAAAATATTGAATGATATGAGTAAGATATTCAACAATTAATTACATTTAATTTTAATATATTATTAGCCCAGGCATTTTCATCAACTGAACTATGCCTCTTTTGTTTTACAGAGCCCAGCTAGAGAACGAGAAGAGAAAACGAGAGCATGCAGAGAAAGAGAGGGCGAAGATAGAGAAGGAGAAGGACGAGCTTGTCGAGAGGCTCAGACAGATTGAGGAACAGACGCTAAAGGCCCAGAAAGGTATCTACAGTTGAAGTTGGAAGTTTACATACACCTTAGCCAACTACATTTAAACTCAGTTTTTCACAATTCCTGACATTTAATTATAGTAAAAATTCCCTGTATTTGGTTAGTTAGGATCACCACTTTATTTTAAGAATGTGAAATGTCAGAATAATAGTAGAGAGAATTATTTATTTCAGCTTTTATTTCTTTCATCATATTCCCAGTGGATCAGAAGTTTACATACACTCAATTAGTATTTGGTAGCAATGCCTTTAAATTGTTTAACTTGGGTGAAACGTTTCGTGTAGCCTTCCACAAGCTTCCCACAATAAGTTGGGAGAATTTTGGTCCATTTCACCTGACAAAGCTGGTGTAACTGAGTCAGGTTTGTAGGCCTCCTTGCTCGCACACACTTTTTCAGTTCTGCCCACAAATGTTCTATAGGATTGAGGTCAGGGCTTTGTGATAGCCACTCCAATACCTTGACTTTGTTGTCCTTAAGCCATTTTGCCACAACTTTGGAAGTATGCTTGGGGTCATTGTCCATTTGGAAGACCAATTTGCGACCAAGCTTTAACTTCCTGACTGATGTCTTGAGATGTTGCTTCAATATATCCACATCATTTTCTTCCCTCATGATGCCATCTATTTTGTGACGTGCACCAGTCCCTCCTGCAGCAAAGCACCCCCACAACATGATGCTGCCAACCCTGTGCTTCACGGTTGGGATGGTGTTCTTTGGCTTGCAAGCCTCCCCCGTTTTCCTCCAAACATAACGATGGTCATTATGGCCAAACAGTTCTATTTTTGTTTCATCAGACCAGAGGACATTTCTCCAAAAAGTACGATCTTTGTCCTCATGTGCAGTTGCAAACCGTAGTCTGGGTTTTGGTTTTGGAGCAGTGGCTTCTTCCTTGCTGAGTGGCCTTTCAGGTTATGTCGATATAGGACAAATTTTACTGTGGATATAGATACTTTTGTGCCTGTTTCCTCCAGTATCTTCACAAGGTCCTTTGCTGTTGTTCTGGGATTGATTTGCACTTTGATTTGCACAAGTACGTTCATCTCTAGGAGACAGAACGCATTTCCTTCCTGAGCGGTATGACAGCTGTGTGGTCCCATGGTGTTAATACTTGCGTACTATTGTTTGTACAGATGAACGTGATACCTTCAGGTGTTTGGAAATTGCTCCCAAGGATGAACCAGACTTGTGGAGGTCTACAATTGTTTTTCCTGAGGTCTTGGCTGATTTCTTTTGATTTTCCCATGATGTCAAGCAAAGAGGCGCTGAATTTGAAGGTAGGCCTTGAAATACATCCACAGGTACACCTCCAATTGACTCAGATGTCAATAAGCCTATCAGAAGCTTCTAAAGCCATGCCATCCCTTTCTGGAATTTCCCAAGCTGTTTAAAGGCACAGTCAACTTAGTGTATGTAAACTTTTGACCCACTGGAATTGTCATACAGTTAATTTATAAGTGAAATAATCTGTCTGTTAACAATTGTTGGACAAATTACTTGTGTCATGCACAAAGTAGATGTTCTAACCGACTTGCAAACTATAGTTTGTTAACAAGAAATTTGTGGAGTGGTTGAAAAATTAGTTTTAACCTCTCTATGCTAGGGGGCGGTATTTTCACGTCCAGATGAAAAGCGTGCCCAAAGTAAACTGCCTGCTACTCAGGCCCAGAAGTTAGGATATGCATATTATTAGTAGATTTGGATAGAAAACACTCTGACGTTTCTAAAACTGTTTGAATGATGTCTGTGAGTATAACAGAACTTATTTGGCAGGCGAAACCCCGAGGACAAACCATCTAGGAATTTTTGTTGTTGTTGAGGTGACAGTGTTTTCAATGTTTTTTCTATGTGGATCTAGATTTCTAAGGTACTTGCTTGCAGTTCCTATCGCTTCCACTGGATCTCAACAGTCTTTAGAAATTGGTTGATGTTTTTCCTTTGTGTAATGAAGAAGTAGGGCTTTTCAGAACGAGGGTCGAGTCTAGTGTACTGTTGTGGTTGGGGTGCATGACCTGAAGCTCACTCCACTTTGTTTTTATCCGCTATTGAACGCAGTTTATCCCATCTTAAATTGTATTGAATATTTACGTTAAAAACGACCTAAAGTTGTATTAGGAAAGTTGTTTGAACAAAGCTTACAGGGAACTCATTAGATATTTTGAAGTCATGTTGAGCGAGTTGGAACCAATGTTTTTCTGTATCAAACGCGCCAAATAAATAGATATTTTGGAGATATAACGATATAATCGATATAAACAAACAAAATTACAATTTTTGATGTTTATGGGACATATTGGAGTGCCAACAGAAGAAGCTCTTCATAGGTAAGGCATTAATTATATCGTTATTCCTGAGTTTTGTGTCGCGTCTGGCTGGATGAAATATTATTGTCTGTGTTTGTTTGATGGGGTGCTGTCCTCAGATAATAGCATGGTTTGCTTTCGCCGTAAAGCCTTTTTGAAATCTGACACGGTGTCTGGATTGTCAAGAAGTAAAGCTTTAATTTGGTGTATTGCACTTGTGATTGTATGAAAGCTAAATATTTCAAATAAATTTATTTGAATTTGGCGCTCTGCCATTTCACCGGATGTTGTCAAATCGATCCCGTTGACGGGATTTGATCCCAAATAAGTTTTAATGACTCCAACCTAAGTGTATGTAAACTTCCGACTTCAACTGTACATCTCAACACACGCATGTACATTACACCCATGCATGCATTACACACGCGCACACACACTTACATTACATGCATGCACACAAATTACATGCACATGCATTACACACACACCAACAACGGATACAACTTCAGAGGAACAATGTAAATGGGACTGATCATCTCACTTATTTTACATGTCATAGGTTACCATGCAACCAACACCCTGGAGTAACACTTACACCCGCTGTAGTTCACAGCTATAGTACGCAACACTGGGATTTGCATACTAGCTCTTGTTAGGAGGAGTGAGGAATGGGCTATAGGAGGACTGCTAGCTGTTTTATCATGTTACAGGGAGGGGGACATGAACATTCATTCTCTATAGTGTTGGCCCTAGCACCACGGCTGTCATAACCGAAAAGGACAGAACACACCTGGGGGGTATTTACATAGTGAACGGCTGGAGGGAGCGAGTTAGCTACAGCCCTGAAATCCCCAGCAGATCTAACGAATCACTGCAGAGCCATTCTGTTGGTAAAAGACAGGAGTTTGCTTGGCTGATATAAAAAAATGATTTGATCCTGAAAGGGCCATTCCAATCAGAATGATTGATTTCTACAGAATGTTGCCTCTAGAAATGCTCTCATCAAATATAGGTTGGGCCTTTCTCAGAGGTATCTCCCTATATAAACATTTGTGTTCCAGATTATTGGGAGATTATTCAAGTCCTCCTCTTGTGTTTCATGAGATGAATGTGTGAATATGTGCCAGGAAAGATGGGTGCTGTAATGAACACGATGGGAGACAGAGTGCTGGTTTCAAGAGCAGGGTGCAGCAGGTGTTTATTTGTAAAGGACCACAGGGGGAGGCAGGTAGCTGGGTCCAGGGGCAGGTAGCTGGGTCCAGAGGCAGGCAGAAGGTAATACACAGGAGGAGGCAGGTAGCTGGGTCCAGGGGCAGGTAGCTGGGTCCAGGGGCAGGCAGAAGGTCATACACAGGAGGAGGCAGGTAGCTGGGTCCAGGGGCAGGTAGCTGGGTCCAGGGGCAGGCAGAAGGTAATACACAGGAGGAGGCAGGTAGCTGGGTCCAGGGGCAGGTAGCTGGGTCCAGAGGCAGGCAGAAGGTCATACACAGGGGGAGGCAGGTAGCTGGGTCCAGGGGCAGGTAGCTGGGTCCAGGGGCAGGCAGAAGTTAATACACAGGAGGAGGCAGGTAGCTGGGTCCAGGGGCAGGTAGCTGGGTCCAGAGGCAGGCAGAAGGTCATACACAGGGGGAGGCAGGTAGCTGGGTCCAGAGGCAGGCAGAAGGTAATACACAGGAGGAGGCAGGTAGCTGGGTCCAGGGGCAGGCAGAAGGTAATACACAGGAGGAGGCAGGTAGCTGGGTCCAGGGGCAGGCAGAAGGTAATACACAGGAGGAGGCAGGTAGCTGGGTCCAGAGGCAGGCAGAAGGTAATACACAGGAGGAGGCAGGTAGCTGGGTCCAGGGGCAGGTAGAAGGTCATACACAGGAGGAGGCAGGTAGCTGGGTCCAGAGGCAGGCAGAAGGTCATACACAGGAGGAGGCAGGTAGCTGGGTCCAGGGGCAGGTAGCTGGGTCCAGGGGCAGGCAGAAGGTAATACACAGGAGGAGGCAGGTAGCTGGGTCCAGGGGCAGGTAGCTGGGTCCAGAGGCAGGCAGAAGGTCATACACAGGGGGAGGCAGGTAGCTGGGTCCAGAGGCAGGCAGAAGGTTCTGCCTGCCTCTGGACCCAGCTACCTGCCTCCTCCTGTGTATTACCTTCTGCCTGCCCCTGGACCCAGCTACCTGCCTCCTCCTGTGTATTACCTTCTGCCTGCCCCTGGACCCAGCTACCTGCCTCCTCCTGTATATGACCTTCTGCCTGCCTCTGGACCCAGCCAGGGGCAGGCAGAAGGTAATACACAGGAGGAGGCAGGTAGCTGGGTCCAGGGGCAGGTAGCTGGGTCCAGGGGCAGGCAGAAGGTAATACACAGGAGGAGGCAGGTAGCTGGGTCCAGGGGCAGGCAGAAGGTCATACACAGGAGGAGGCAGGTAGCTGGGTCCAGGGGCAGGTAGCTGGGTCCAGAGGCAGGCAGAAGGTCATACACAGGAGGAGGCAGGTAGCTGGGTCCAGGGGCAGGCAGAAGGTAATACACAGGAGGAGGCAGGTAGCTGGGTCCAGGGGCAGGTAGCTGGGTCCAGAGGCAGGCAGAAGGTCATACACAGGAGGAGGCAGGTTGCTGGGTCCAGGGGCAGGCAGAAGGTAATACACAGGAGGAGGCAGGTAGCTGGGTCCAGAGGCAGGCAGAAGGTAATACACAGGAGGAGGCAGGTAGCTGGGTCCAGGGGCAGGTAGCTGGGTCCAGGGGCAGGCAGAAGGTCATACACAGGAGGAGGCAGGTAGCTGGGTCCAGGGGCAGGCAGAAGGTCATACACAGGAGGAGGCAGGTAGCTGGGTCCAGGGGCAGGCAGAAGGTCATACACAGGAGGAGGCAGGTAGCTGGGTCCAGAGGCAGGCAGAAGGTCATATACAGGAGGAGGCAGGTAGCTGGGTCCAGGGGCAGGCAGAAGGTCATACACAGGAGGAGGCAGGTAGCTGGGTCCAGAGGCAGGCAGAAGGTCATATACAGGAGGAGGCAGGTAGCTGGGTCCAGGGGCAGGCAGAAGGTCATACACAGGAGGAGGCAGGTAGCTGGGTCCAGAGGCAGGCAAAAGGTCATATACAGGAGGAGGCAGGTAGCTGGGTCCAGGGGCAGGCAGAAGGTCATACACAGGAGGAGGCAGGTAGCTGGGTCCAGAGGCAGGCAGAAGGTCATACACAGGGGGTCCAAAAAGGCAACAGTACAAGCAGGGAAAAGACTAGTAACGTCATCCGGGAGATCAGGCAATAGGTAGATAACAGGAAATCTGATAGGCTAAAGTACAGGCAGGGAATAGGCAAAAGGCGTCATTAGTGAGGCAGGAAAAAACTATCATACACAGGAGGTTTCAATTATGGGAAAAACAGAGCTCCGAATAGAAGTGTGTCACAAAACAAACAATACCTCACAATGATGGGGTGCAAAGAACTGGACCAAATAGTGTGTGATGATGACATACAAGTGTGTGATCAGAATTCAAGTGATTGGGATCTGGAGAGTGAGCTACGTTCAGGGGATCTATGTATTTGAGAGTGTGAGTTGGAAGCAAACGCTACAGGTGCGACTCTCGCTAAGATATGATTATATTTGTTATACAGTACATTGTGTGTGTGTGTGTGTGTGTGTGTGTGTGTGTGTGTGTGTGTGTGTGTGTGTGTGTGTGTGTGTGTGTGTGTGTGTGTGGTGTGTACACTCATACAGAGCTGGAGGAGCAGACACGCAGGGCCCTGGAGTTGGACCAGGAGAGGAAGAGAGCGAAGGAGGAGGCGGAAAGGTTGGAGGGAGAGAGACAGGCAGCGGAGGAGGCCAAGGCAGCGCTGGCTAAACAGTCCGCTGACCAGATGAAGAACCAGGAACAACTGGTAACACTTCACCATTTTCGATCAGGGTCCCGTTAACATACTTTCAGTGCATCCTTCTTTCCTTCCTTCCTTGAAGAAATCACTGATTTTATATTAAATGATTGATGAATGCAATATAATAGACACCCTACTCGACGACTTCCTATTGATTGATTACCTGAAGGAAGGATGTACAATGTACATATACCTACTGTAGACAGGTATACAGCAATTCTCTAAGCCATTGGTCTCTTCTGGATTGTCCAACACACTAAAACCTTTGTAAACACTCTAACCTACAACATATCTGCACTGTACCTGCAAAGTTATTATCACGTCAATACCTTTGGTTCTATGTAAATGAGTGACACTGACTGACCTCTTTGTAAACACCTCCCTTGCTTACAGAAAATGTATGGATGCTTTTACGACATGCATTCCAAAGGTGATTTGGTTATTCCTCATGGTATTTAACCTGGAATCCCATAGCTCTACTAATGGCTTACAGCTCCAAATGACTGACAGTAGGCTTATTGCTCATGTAGCTGTTTCCACATCAAATTTGATTGGTCACATATACATATTTAGCAGATGTTATTGCGGGTGTAGTAAAATGCTTGTAACAAAATAATGGTGAGTTACCACCGCTCTAATATCCAAAAGTTATTTCCGGCTGTATGTAAAAATGCAAAGGATGCGTTCTGAGCTACAGTAATAAGGTGTGAAATAACATCCCCATAAAGTACTGCCAAGTTGGTAGAGTTACGAGTGATACGGAGAGAGGGAGACAATAAGCCAAAGAGACTAGACACCTTGTCATTGGGTGTAGGGAAATAACATTTATACAGTGTTGGAAGGCCCTGAGGCAGTAACCTTTAAGGGAAAAGGAGATACCTAGTCAGTTGTACAACTGAATGCATTCGACTGTAATGTGTCTTCCGCATTTTACCCAACCCATCAAAATCAGAGAGGTGCTGGAGGCTGCCTTAATCAACATCCACGTCATCAGTGCCCGGGGAACAGTGGGTTAACTGCCTTGCTTGGGGATTTGATCCAGCAACCTTTCAGTTACTGGCCCAACGCTCCTACCCGCCAGGCTACCTGCCTGTTTTGCATTGATAACTAAATATAATCTCTGGGTGCTGACAGATATCTGTGATTGAGGTGTTAATGTGCAGACAGCGTGCCCCAGGGGAAGTTCTCTGCTCTCACCACCCCCCACTCTCTCTTTGGTATTTCAAAAATATTTAATGGGTGGTATTACATGGTTAACAGTACTCACCATGAAACCATGTGTCAATTAGATTTTCATACTGGTTGGCCCATTAAACCTCATGGGCGCCATGGTCAGCTCTTGCAGTCTGGTGGCCAGTGTGTTGGTGTATATGTCTGACAGAAGAGTGCTTTGTGCTTGTCTCTCGCAGGCCGCTGAGCTAGGAGAATTCACTGCCAAAATCGCTCTGCTTGAAGAGGCCAAGAGGAAGAAGGAAGAGGAGGCAACTGAATGGCAACACAAAGTAACGGCTACCTCTCTCTGATCCAGTGGCAGCTACTGAGGGAAGGATGGATCATAATAATGTCTGGAGTAGAGTTAATAGAATGGTGTGAAACATAAACATATGGTTTTCATGTGTTTGATACCATTCCATTCACTCCATTCCAACTAGAACACTCAGTTCCAGCCATTATTATGAGCCGTCCCCAGCAGCCTCCACTGCTCTGCCCCCTGGGACTGACACATAAATAATAGTGTCTGTATCCAAATGTGTGGGGCTGTATGCCCTCAAACCAAATAATTTAACAGCATTCATAAGATCTAATGTACACTGAACAAAAATTTAAAGGCAACATGTACAGTGTTGGTCCCATGTTCCTTGAGCTGAAATAAAATATCCCAGAAATGTTCCAAACACACAAAAAGCTTATTTCTCTCAAATTGTGTGCACAAATGTATTTATATCCCTGTTAGTGAGCATTTTGCCTTTTGCCAAGATAATCCATCCATCTGATAGGTGTGGCATACCAAGAAGCTGATTAAACAGCATGATCTTTACACAGGTGCACCTTGTGCTGGGGACAATAAAATGACACTTTAATAGGTGCAGTTTTGTCACATAACACAATGCCACAGATGTCTCAAATTTTGAGGGAGCACGCAATTGGCATGCTGACCGCAGGAATGTCCACCAAAACTGTTGCCAGAGAATTTAATGTTAATTTCTTTACCATAAGCCGGCTTCAACATCATTTTAGAGAATTTGGCCATGCGTCCAACCGGCCTCACAACCGCACACCACGTGTATGGCATTGTGTGGGTGAACAGAGTGCCCCATGGTAGAGGTGGCATTATGGTATGGGCAGGCATAAGCTATGGATAAGGAACACGATTGCATTTTATTGATAGCAATTTGAATGCATAGAGATACCGTGATGAGATCCTGAGGCCCATTGTCGTATGCTGCCATCACCTCATGTTTCAGCATGGCCCCATGTCGCAAGGATCTGTAAACTATTCCTTGAAGCTAAACATGTCCCAGTTCTTCCATGAACTGCATACTCACCAGGAATGTCACCCATTGAACATGCTCTGGATCTACATGTACGTCAGTAGGCTCTAGTTCCCCCCCCAATATCCAACAATTTAGCACAGCCATTGAAGAGGACTGGGACAACATTCCACAGGCCACAATCAACAGCCTGATCAACTCTATGTAAAGGAGAGGAGTCACGCTGCATGAGGCAAATAGGGTTCACACCAGATACTGACTGGTTTTCTGATCCACGCCCCTACCTTTTTTTTAAGGTATCTGTGACCAACAGATGCATATCTGTATTCCCAGTCATGTGAAATCCATAGTGAATTTATTTCAATTGACTGATTTCCTTATATGAACTGTAACTCAGTAAAATCTTTGAAACTGTAGCATGTTGCGTTTGTATTTTTGTTCAGTATATGTATGAGTAAGATCTGAGTTTAAAATTGTGTGCTTGAGCCAGTACAAGATGTTTTTAAGATGTTATTGTGTCCCTTATTTGCATGTTAACCCCTAGTTTAGTATGTGTGTGTCTGCGTGAGTGTTTTAATGTTTTTGGAAAGTCTCTGGTCTACTCAGGTCCCACACCGGCAAGCACTTTAAATACAGGTGTCCCTGTCTTTTGACAAAGTTGTCTTGAAATGTGTTGGTTTGTGTGTGTGTGTGTGTGTGTGTGAGCAATAATGTTTTTGTGTTTCCTGTTCCAAATAGAATATTGAAATGTCAGTACTGTATGATTGTTATATATGATACAATAGATGAGTAGTTTATTGAACACCAAGTGACAAACAGTTATTCCCACATTAACCCTCCCGCCAGGCCATCTCAGCCCAGGAAGACCTGGAAAAGACTAAAGAGGAGCTGAAGTCTGTGATGTCATCACCCCCGGCGCCGGAGCACGATGAGCAAGATGAGACGAACGCAGAGGGCAGTACCGAGCTGCACAGTGACGGGGTCACCAGCCACCGCAGCGAGGAGGAACGTGTCACAGAGGCCCAGAAGAACGAACGCGTCAAGAAACAGCTGCAGGTAGGCTCGGGAAGACGTGGCCTCACATCATTAGGATGGATAGACCCCATACAGGCTCAACAAGATAAATCAAATACTGTTTTATTGGTCACATGCATATTTAGCAGATGTTATTGTCGGTGTAGCGAAATGCTTGTAGCTATCAACTGCAAAAAAAATGTAGGGTTATGTTTAGGCTAGTGTTTGGGTCAGTAGATCAACAGTTTGCTGATAATATGTTGAACAATACACCACCTGTCTGCAACTGTCAAAATGAAGTATTTTGCTTTCCCCTCTCCCTCTTTGTCAGGCTCTGAGTTCAGAGTTGGCTCAGGCGAGGGACGACACCAAGAAGACCCAGAATGACATGCTACATGCAGAGAATGTGAAGGCTGGGAGGGACAAGTACAAAACCCTGCGCCAGATCCGACAGGGCAACACCAAGCAGCGCATTGACGAGTTCGAGTCCATGTAAGAGTCAGCGCCCTCCCACCCCCGCGTTGCCATGACAACAGCTCACTTTCTCTGATAGCCGACCCTGCTCGTTCCCACCCCGTTCCCCCAAATCCGTACTTGCAAAAAGGCCAGAGGTGTGTGGATTCAATGTCCCACCCACTACTCCTTGCCAAAGCTCTGCCCACTAGTGTTTGGCCAATCAAACCGCTCCATGCTTAGAGCTCCACCCAACCACATCTGGAATCATCCAATCTGGAATGACAAGCAACATATCCTGCCGAAATGAACTTCTCCTTGAGCAAAGGATAATTTAACCCTTGCATGTCTGATGTAAGAATGGATTTTTTTAAAATAATGTAGAGAGAATTGAGAGAATTGCCATTTGTAGCTTTTTGATGTTGTTGACAAGCATGTATGTAAAGCTTTAAATATCGTACCTTACTTTTTTTTTGTTTGTGATCAAGTATTTAAATGGTTTTCTTAAACTGCCTTATTCGTCTCATTTCATTTACATTACTTCAGTTTTGGTTTCATATTTAACTGTGGTGAGTTAGCTGTGCTCTAGTCATGGGTCAGCTGATGTTGAACCAGTGGTTTAATTCCTCCAGAATTTGAACACAGCTTTTTATTTGTCCCTTCAAACCTATACGTTTGATGTGTTATTCACCGTCCATTGACGGTTTTGTTAACATATATTTTGGTCCACAATAAAGAATCCATGTATATTTCTTACTTCCAGTCAGTTAAAGTATTTATCCCAGGTTGGATGAGGGTCGAATGGGAGGGAGGCAGCAGTTCAATATTATATGAACGGACTGGTATGAGGAACTGTTTATTTTGAACATTCCAGATGAATCACCTTCCAGGCATTTTAAGAATGAGTGAAGGGAAAATAACCATAAAACCACCTGAGACATTTTAGTGGTCTAAATCATGGTTTTGACACTAAGGTTATGTAACAAATGATCTGTCTAGCTCCTCCTACAACTGGTAAAACAGTCTCTAGTCTAGACCGACGGGTTGCCTCCCACAATGTAACCAATGTTCCAGTCTGGGAAATCTAAGACTAGGTAAAATAGTAATGTCAACTGTGTTATCCTTAAATGTCAACCAAAGTACTGTATGTACTATATGTACCAATCTATTCTAGATGTGAAATCATTTAAGTGAAACCCATAACTCTAACGTGGTGGTAACCCTTCCAAAGTACATGTGTAGTGTTGTGGATGACAACACACCAGGTTATTCATTCAACTTCATCACTACAGTAAATGTAACAACTGTTTTGATTTTAAATTTAATTTCAGATGTCAGGGTTTATTTATGTACGCATCACCTTCAGACATTCTGTTCAGTATGACAATAATAAAAAAAATAGATATAAAAGTTGTGAAGAATATTTCAGGTAGGCCTATTTGAATTGACATGCAAAAGTGGAGGAAAGTCTAGCATTATTATCATGATGTTGAAATGACAGGCTTCTTATTAAGTGTCGTTAACCTGTCATCCCATTCAGTGTAGGCTACAGTACATGTCTGACATATGCCCCCCGAGTGTTGAAATTTCATTATCACATGATACACACATGCCTCACTAGCATCCTACTGTATCTAAATTAACCTGAGAATAATTTTGGCAGCAAACCCATTCCTTTCCCCCTGAAAAAAACTCATCCTCACCACCTTGAGTAAGGCTTTATTGCTTTATTATTCATAACTCATAAGGAGTCAACATTTTCCATTTGGCCTCAGTTCCCTGAATCAGCAAGTAAGACTGCTACACATGCCAGAGTATTATAAAGAGTCACGTGCTCTGGGGTTACGGTACTTAAAGCTCATTGTTTTAACATGCGTTGCCCCCCCCCCCCCCCCCATTCACATACTGCACAGTCACTAAGGCAAGAACATCAACATCACATCAGGTCACAGTTCTCCATTTTCCTCCATTACATTTTGGCTTGAAATGACCCATGTTGACCTGTGAAGAGGGGATCATCATAATACATATATAACATAGGCTAACACTATCCCTGACGAAATACTGCATCCCAACCTTATTTTTTGCACTTTTATAAGGCATTTATTAGATTTAACAGTTTTATTGTAGCACAAATTATGTTGGATTTAAAGCACAACAGGGATGAATATTTCAATAAATTATACATGGTATTTGGAGAAGTGTCTGACAAACTGTTTTTTAAACCTGAATTGTAGGCCTTGGATACAGACGGACACAATGAAACAAAGTCAAATAGAATAATATTCTAACCAGTCAGATGAAATAAAATAAAATTAACCAAATTCCAAAATGATAAAAAAAATTGGTGGAAGAAATTCAACCAAGTACTGTTTACAAAAACCAGCACATATACCACAGGAGGTTGGTGGCACCTAAATTGGGGAGGATGGCCTCGTGGTAATGGCTGGAGCAGATTAAATGGAATGGTATCAAACACATGATTTCCATGTTTGATGCCATTCCATTTACTCAATCCAGCCATCCTTCCCTCAACAGCCTCCACTGACATACAGTATACATGCACTGTCTGCAAACCGAACAAACCGAACAAGTCACCTCATCAAAAGGTGTTTCATTATAGCAGAGATTAACAGTAGAGTACAGCACAGGCCATATCCAGTGACACTGAGGAAAACCACCCAAAGAATTCCCCTCAAATATCTTTATGCTGATAAAAAATTTAAAACATCACACAGAATTCCAAAAACATCTCTTTAAAAAATCTGAACATGGAAAAATATTACATTTTTTAACTGAACATGGTTCAGACTATCATCAGATGTGGTTAAAAGAAGCACAATGCCATGTAGAGGCATTTAATACTCTGCCACACACAGAAGCACACTGGCACATAGTGCCCTAGAAAGGTGCTACACGTTGCTCAGCTAAAAAAAATGCACTTTTGGCTGTTGTCATGTTGAGAAACTGGTTCCAGAGACTAAGTGCTGTCTTTGTCCAGTCAGCGGTGTTCCACTGATCCTCTGGAGGGATAGCCTTAGTTTGAAGAGAGAGCTGAGAACCACTGTACAGAAATATATCAAGAGAAAGATCATGACTGTCAATAGAGGCTGATGGTGAACAAATAATGGCTTCACCATAAAGCTGACCCCCACAGTCACACTCACATGACTGAGACCACCCAACACAATTTCAGTTCAACAATAATTAAACAACAACCCACCTTTTCCTGTCGATCAGTGCTATCCGGAATCCTTGGGACATCCCTACCTTAAACCCTCACCTCCATCCTAACCATTACCTAACCCAAACCTTAACCATTTCAAATGTCAACTTCAATGGGGTAGGGACGTCCCAAGGAACCCGGATATCACATACCTTTTTCTGTCCTCTCTATATGCTGATCATCAATCAATGTACAGTAGTTTGAAGAAATTGCATTTGATGCCCTTTTCTTTCACAAATACTTCTTAAAACACCATTTTTAAAAATCCCTAAATATTTACTGAACAACAGTTGCTCCTGTGTAATGATAATGCTGTTTAATCAGCTTCTTGACATGCCACATCTGGATTATCCTGGCAAAAAAGAAATGCTCATTAACAGGGATGGAAACATTTGAGAGAAATATGCTTCTTGTGCGTATGGAAAATATCTGGGATCTTGTATGAAACATGGGATCAATACTTTACATGTTGCGTTTATATTTTTGTTCAGTATATTTTAGAACAGTAACAAATGTGACCAATTACGCCACAAATACTCAAAATACCTTGTGTATAAATGTTCTCATATAAAACAATGATCTGGTTTAAGTTAATAGGATACAATTTGTATCAACGAGGAGAGGCATTCTCTTGTTCACTAAAGTATGGTCAGGTTACCTTGGCAACACAAGTCCAGTGTTTTGGACTGCTGTGTGTGAGTAAGGCACAGAGGTGTCATTGCCTAACTATTTATTATATTCACTCAGTGATAGTGACAACTTGCAATGGATTCTAAGCCAGGAGGTAGAGTCTAGAAATACCCTGTCCACAGACTGAAGTTACAGTTGTCTGTCTGTCTGGATGGTTACACCAGACGTCTTCTCTTGTAATGATACCCTCTTTAACTAAAATACTCTTACTCATAATGAAAATGACAAAGGGACAAATAAATTAACACATTCATACGTAAAATGAAAATATATATTAAAAAAACTGTTTAAACGAACAGTGCACCTGCACTAGTTTGAATATCCTCAAGAACCATCTTGATATGATTTCAATGGCCAGAATGTTTTTTGGAGGACAAAGAAAAATGATTAAAAAAAGGAAAAGAAAATCAATATCGCAATCTTCCATGCTGTGAAGTAAGTTTTTGGTCTCTCCCCAGAGAGGAACTAGCTCCTGTATGTAAGAGTAAACAATAATCTGGGGTTTTCACATTAACTTTATCAGGCCTTTAACAGTTGGAGTTCCTGCGTTTCACTTCTCTAAAGGGGAAATTCATCAAATCTTTCAATAATGATATCAAATTCACCACCTGTTTTAACAATTCTCTGATGAGAAATGACAGGGATAAAATTAAATCAGTGTAGCTTGGACTTATGTATTTGCTTTGTCTTTAAGTTTAAATGTTTGGAAGTGTAATTTTATGACGTTAAACCATACCCTAGATTTGGAATCCCAGAATTCACCCTGTTTTGACACCTCAGGACTTTCCCTAACTCTGAAGCACCCTGAAACACTTGAGCCCTCCTTACCCTATGATATGATTTCCAAAAATAAAATAAAAATCATAAATAAATCTATTAAAAGTGCCATTAAAAAATATTAAAAGCTATAGAAATAATTTTAAATATATTACAAAATAAATTAATTAAAGCAACACATCTCATTCAGAATCTCCGGAATCCTGACCTTAAGTGCTGAAGATGTTCTCATACCACACAACAGTAATGAACGAGCAGGGCAGTGAAAAAAAAACAATAAGGTTGAAAAAATAATATTTGATGGAAAAAGATAAAGCATCTTCCCCTGCATCGTAGATGTTTTGGGGAGACTATAGAGTTGAGCACGCCACTTATTTCCTCTGCTACAGTAGTGTCAGTACTCAGTAGCCAGCCTGGGACTTCTCAGCCAGGATGGCTGCAGCCAGCTGCTGGGCGTCCATCACATGGGGGTTCCTCACCATCACCACCCTCACCAGCTCTGGGGGGAAGATGTTACACAGGTTGACAAACACATTCTCCCTCACGTCCTGGTATCTGCCCAGGGCAGGGGGCTCCTGGTGCTGGGGGGCCGTAGAGTGGTGGGTAATGGGAGGAAGATGGGAGGAGGAAAGGGATTGAGGATGGGGAGAGTGTGTCCCCCTGGGCCAGGGCGAGTGCCAGGGTTGTTTGCGGCCCTCAGGCAGGGACTGGAAAGTGAAAGGCTCGTAGCAGGCCTGGGGGAGATGCTTGTAGTGGGGGTCCCATCTGGCCAGTCGCTGCTCCTGTCCTGGCCCAGGGTAGATCCTCCTTGGGTGGACAGGGGATTGCTTGTAGAGGCTGTTGTTGTCCTGCCAGGTGGAGTCCCCCAGGTTATGCCCCAGAGGAGAGCTGTGAGAGTGGGAGTGGGGGCTTGAGGTCTGGGATAGAGGTTGGGGAGGGTAGTTCCCAGAACAGCCAGAGTGGCTCCCCACAGACGGTTGCTGAATATGGGGAGGAAGGTAGGAGAGCTGAGCCTTGAAGTGGTGGAGGGAGGAGGGAGGATCCTCCAGGCTGCTCTGAGCTAGAGGGTAGCCATGGTGGGAGCCTCCATGGGGGTGCTGGGTCAAACCAGGGGGTGGGTGGTTGGGGTGATGTGGGTAGCAGCTAGGGCAGTGATGGTGGTGGTGATGGGGGTGGGGATAGTGGCACTTGAGGCTGTCATCCAGCAGCGGATCAGGGGAGAAGGAGTCTGAGCTCACGCTGCCCTCGCTGCTGCAGTCAGACACCATTGAGCCCGTCCGTAGGTCAGCTGGGAACAGCCGATCGGGGCTCCGCGGCACTACCAGGCTTAGGCTGGAGTAAGCCCCCATCAGGGAGTGGTAGCTTAGCTCCGGGGATTCACAGGTGGAGTATGACTTTGAGTGACCAAGCCCCGACAGCCCTGGAGCTCTGGAGGAGGTGTTCCCCCAGTCCTGAAGAGAGAAGCCATGGCTGGAAGGAGGTCCCCCAGGAGCAGAAGCCAGGAGGCTGCTGCTGCTGCTGCTACTGCTGCTGCTACTCCCTCTGCGGGCCTCTGTTTTAGTCCTCCTGCCCAGACGCTCTTCCAGGAGGTCGTTGTAGGAGGGGGCGCAAAGGCTGGGGTCCGACTGTCTCTTCGGGGGAGCTTGGTGGGGGTCTGGGATCCCGTCTACCCTGGAGCTGCTGGACATGCTGTGACTCTTCACCATCAGAGCCTCGCCCACCATTTTGGAGGAAGAGGTAGAGGATGAAGAGAAGTTCTTGGCACGCAGCTCGTCGGCCACAGCGCGTTGGGGCTGACTGCCTCTCTCAGGGTGGAAGAACTTACACTTGTGGCCGTAAGTGCACTTCTTCCCTAAGGAGAGATGGTTAATACAGGATGGTTAACTCTCAATTTTGAGACAAACCAAAAGAGGCTGAATGAATAATGCATAAGAGAGAATGGCTAGGTGTTACCATAGGGACATTGCTGCTTCCTGTGTTCTGGGATAACTGGTCTCTTCCTCAGGAAGTTCTCCAGACTGGGACCATGGCGACCCAGAGGATCATCAGGAGGCATGAACCTGGACACAACCACATACCAGACACAACATCAGATATCCACATATCAATCCCCTTGGAAAAACAACTCCAGATACTAATAGTGATAGGCTCTTTGTCCACTGTGTTGGTGGGACTTCCATACTTGTCATTGACGAACGTATACATGAGCAACCGCTCGTCAATGAACTTCTTCCACTCTGGCTTCTCATTGGCCAGGTCCCGGTAGTTGTCGTTAGAGACGATGATGCCGTCGGACTCGTAGGCCAGCTTGACGATGAAGCGGTCATCGTAGCAGACCACCCGGCGGCCCTGGACCCGACGAGAGGGAGTGAACACAAGGATCTTGTCTTTCTCCAGATGCCGCAATATCTCCTGGTCTAGAGAGAGAAGAGAGAGAGAGGTATGCATTATGTAACGCAATTGCAGAGGCCAAATTGAGCTCCGTAACACATCGCCATGCGCCTTTCAAATGTTGTAATAATGCGGAGGGCTCTGTATAGCTCCATATAGCTCCCCATTCACATGATTGGTTGACGGTAGGTGGGGGTCCTGTATAGATACAAACTCACTTCCTTGACACTAAGGTAACCTGCCTAAATGACTACCGACCCGTAGCACTCACGTCTGTAGCCATGAAATGCTTTGAAAGGCTGGTCATGGCTCAGATCAACACCATTATCCCAGAAACCCTAGACCCACTCCAATTTGTGTACCGCCCCAACAGATCCACAGATGATGCAATCTCCATTGCACTCCACACTGACCTTTCCCAGCTGGACAAAAGGAACACCTATGTGAGAATTTGTTTAATTGACTACAGCTCAGCGTTCATCACCATAGTGCCCTCAAAGCTCATCACTAAGCTAAGGACCCTGGGACTAAACACTTCCCTCTGCAACTGGATCCTAGACTTCCTGATGGGCTGCCCCTAGGTGGTATTGGTAAGTAACAACACATCCTCCACGCTGATCCTCAACACAGGGGCACCTCAGGGGTGCATGCTCAGTCCCCTCCTGTACTCCCTGTTCACTCATGACTGCATGGCCAGGCACAACTCCAACACCATCATTACATTTGCAGATGGACACAACAGTGATAGGCCTGATCACCAACAATGATGAGACAGCCTATAGGGAGGAGGTCAGAGACCTGACCGTGTTGTGCAAGGACAACAACCTCTCCCTCAACGTGATCAAGACAAAGGAGATGATTGTGGCCTACAGGAAAAGGAGGACCGAGCACGTCCCCATTCTCATCGACGGGGCTGTAGTGGAGTGGAACAGGTTAAGAACTTCAAGTTCCTTGGTGTCCACATCACAAACAAACTAACATGGTCCAAGCACACCAAGACAGTCGTGAAGAGGGCACGACAAAACCTATTCCCCCTCAGGAGACTGAAATTGATTTGGCATGGGTCCTCAGATCCTCAAAAGGTTTTACAGCTGCACCATTGAGATCATCCTGACGGGTTGCATCACTGCCTGGTATGGCAACTGCTCGGCCTCTGACCGCAAGGCCCTACAGAGGGTAGGGCGTACGGCCCAGTATATCACTCGGGCCAAGCTTCCTGCCATCCAGGACCTCTAAACCAGGCGGTGTCAGAGGAAGGCCCTAAAAATTATCAAAGACTCCTGTCACCCTAGTCATAGACTGTTCTTTCTACTACTGCACAGCAAGCGGTACCGGAGCGCCAAGTCTAGGTCCAAGAGGCTTCTAAACAGCTTCTACCCTCAAGCCATAACACTCCTGAACAGGTAATCAAATGGATACCCAGACTATTTGCATTGCCCCCCCACACACGCTGCTGCTACTCCCTGTTGTTATCAATGCATAGCCACTTTAATAACTCTACCTACATGTACATAATTACCTCAGTTACCTTGACGCCGGTGCCCCCGCACATTGACACATTGATTCTGTACTGGTACTCCTTGTATAAAGCCACACTATTGTTATTTACTGCTGCTCTTTAATTATTTGCTATTCTTATCTCATACTTTTTTTAGGTATTTTTTTAAATCTGCATTGTTGGTTAAGGGCTTTTAAGTAAGCATTTTGGCGCATGTGACAAATAACATTTGATTTGATTTGATTTCTTCACAACAGCTCTGCGCTGCTCTACAAAGCGCAAGAAGTGTGAATGCCCTGACTTCTGCAGAGGCGTATCACCGTAAATGATGCAAGGCCAATAAAGATGTCAGTTTGACCATGCAGCGCATTTAATGGTGAGATTTCACATGGTTAGCTCTGACAAATTAGCTCTGACAAATTGAAAACCTCAGTCATTGGCGACTCCATTAATCTCTGTATTAGACCTGCAGTAAAGAATCGATCAACGATCATACGCTGTTTACCAGGTGGCAGGGCTAACTACGTTAAGGCTAGTCTGAAGATGGTGCTGGCTAAGGCTAAAACTGGCGAGTGTAGAGAGTATAGGGATATTGTTATCCACGTTGGCACAAACAATGTTAGGATGAAACAGTCAGAGGTCACCAAGCGCAACATACCTTCAGCGTTTAAATCAGCTAGAAAGATGTGTCGGCATCAAGTAATTGTCTCTGGCCCCCTCCCAGTTAGGGGGAATGATGAGCTCGACAGCAGTCCCACAACTCAATCGCTGGTTGAAAACTGTTTTCTGCCCCTCTCAAAAGATAGAATTTGTAGATAATTGGCCCTCTTTCTGGGACTCACCCACAAACAGGACCAAGCCTGGCCTACTGAGGAGTGATGGTCTCCATCCTAGCTGGAGGGGTGCTCTCATCTTATTTATGAACATAGGCAGGGCTCTAACTCCTCTAACTCCACAATGAGATAGGGTGCAGGCCAGGCACCAGGCTGTTAGCCAGCCTGCCAGCTTAGTGGAGTCTGCCACAAGCACAGTCAGTGTAGTCAGCCCAGCTATCCCCATTGAGACCATGTCTGTGCCTCAATTTAGGTTGGGCAAAACTAAACATGGCAGTGTTTGCTCTAGCAATCTCACTGGAATAATGACCTCCTCCATTCCTGTCATTATTGAAAGAGATTGTGATACAGTATCTCACATCTCAAAATAGGGCTACTTAATGTTTGATCCCTCACTTCCAAGGCAGTTATAGTCAATGAACTCATCACTGATCATAGTCTTGATGTGATTGGCCTAACTGAAACATGGCATAAGCCTGGTGAATTTACTGTGTTAAATTAGGCCTCTCCTCCAGGTTACACTAGTGACCATATCCTCTGCGCTTCCCGCAAAAGCGGATGTGTTGCTAACATTTACGATAGCAAATTTCACTTCCCCCCCATAAAATGACCTTATTCAGCATTCTTCCCTGAATTCCTTTCAGACCTTGTAGTCATGGCAGATAATATGACATTTTTTGGTGACTTTAATATTCACATGGAAAAGTCCACAGACACACTCCAAAAGGCTTTCGGAGCCATCATCGACTCAGTGGATTTTGTCCAACATGTCTCCGGACCTACTCACTGCCACAGTCATACTCTGGACCTAGTTTTGTCCCGTGGAATAAATATTGTGGATCTTAATGTTTTTCCTCATAATCCTGGACTATCGGACCACCATTTATTACCTTTGCAATCACAACAAATAATCTGCTCAGACCCCAACCAAGGGTCATCAAAAGCCGTGCTATGAATTCTCGAACAACCCAATGATTCCTAAATTCGCTCCCAGACTCCCTCCACCTACCCAAAAACGTCAGAGTACAAACATTTGACCTTGTGTAATACCCTAGATGCAGTCGCACCACAAAAAACAAAAAACATTTGTCATAAGAAACTAGCTCCCTGGTATACAGAAAATATCAGAGCCCTGAAGCAAGCTTCCAGAAAATTGGAATGGAAATGGCACTACACCAAACTGGAAGTCTTCCGATTATCTTGGAAAAACAGTACCGTGCAGTATCGAAGAGCCCTCACTGCAGCTCGATCATCCTATTTTTCCAAATTAATTGAGGAGAATAAGAACAATTCAACATTTAGTTTTGATACTGTCGCAAAGCTAACTAAAAGCAGCATTCCCCAAGCAAGGATGGCTTTCAGTTCAGCAGTGATAAATTCATGAACTTCTTTGAGGAAAAGATCATGATCATTAGAAAGCAAATTACAGACTCCTCTTTAAATATACGTATTTCTCCAAAGCTCAGTTGTCCTGAGTCTGCCAGGGCCTAGGATCAAGGGAGACACTCAAGTTTTTAATACTATATCTCTTGACACATTGACTAAAATAGTCATGGCCTCTAAACCTTCAAGCTGCATACTGGACCCTATTTCATCTAAACTACCTAAAGAGCTGCTTCCTGTGCTTGGCCCTCCAATGTTAAACACAATAAACGCCTCCATATCCACTGGATGTGTACCAAACTCACTAAAAGTGGCAGTAATATAAACCTCTTCTGAAAAATCCAAACCTTGACCCAGAAAATATTAAAAACTATCGACCTATATCGAATCTCCCATTCCTCTCAAAATGTTTAGAAAAAAATGTTGCACAGCAATTCACTGCCTTCCTGAAGGCAAACCATGAATATGAAACACTTCAGTCTGGTTTTAGACCCCTTCATAGCACTGAGACTGCACTAGTGACGGTGGTAAATTACCTTTTAATGGTATCAGACCAATGCTCTGCATCTGTCCTCGTGCTCCTGGACCTTAGTGCTGCTTTTGATACCATCGATCACCACGTTCTTTTGGAGAGATTGGAAACCAAAATGGGTCTACCCTGACATGTTCTGGCCTGGTTTAGATCATATCTGTCATGAAAGATATCAGTTTTTCTCTGTGGATGGTTTGTCCTCTGACAATTCAACTGTAAATTCCGGTGTTCCTCAAGGTTTTGTTTTAGGACCACTATTGTTTTCACTATATATTTTTACCTCTTGGTAATGTCATTCAGAAACATAATGTTAACTTTCACTCCTATGCGGACGATGCACAGCTGTACATTTCATTAAAACAAGGCGAAGCCCCAACATTTCCCTCACTGGAAGACTGTGTTTCAGACATAAGGAAGTGGATGGTGGCAAATGTTTTACTTTTAAACTTGGACAAAACAAAGATGCTAGTTCTAGGTCCCAAGAAACAAAAATATATTCTGTTGTATCTGACAACTAATCTTGATGGTTGTACAGTTGTCTCAAATAAAAGGACCTCAGCGTTACTCTGGACCCTGATCTCTCTTTTGACGAACCTATCAAGACTGTTTCAAGGACAGCTTTTTTCCATCTACATAACATTACAAAAATCTGAAACTTTCTGTCCAAAAATGTTGCAGATCTTAATCCAAATCCACTGGCTCCAGGTCATCTATAGGTCCTTGCTAGGTAAAGCGCCGCCTTTCTCAGCTCACTGGTCACCATAGCAACTCCCACCCATAGCATGCGTTCCAGCAGGTATATTTCACTGGTCATCCCCAAAGCCAACACCTTCTTTGGCCACCTTTCCTTCCAGTTTTCTGCTGCCAATGACTGGAACAAATTGCAAAAATCACTGAAGTTGGAGACTTATATCTCCCTCACTAACTTTAAGCGTCAGCTGTCAGAGCAGCTTACCGATCGCTGCAGCTGTTCACAGCCCATCTGTAAATAGCCCATCCAACCAACCACGTACCTCATCCCCATATTTGTTTTTGTTTTTCTGCTCTTTTGCACACCAGCATTTCTACTTGCACATCCTCATCTGCACATATCACTCCAGTGTAAATTGCTAAATTGTAATTACTTCGCCAATATCGGCCTATTTATTGCCTTAGCTCCTTACTTAATTTACACACACTGTATACAGATTTTTCTATTGTTATTGACTGTACATTTGTTTATCCCATGTCTAACTCTGTGTTGTTGACTATTGTCGCACTGCTTTGCTTTATCTTGGCCAGGTCGCAGTTGTAAATGAGAACTTGTTCTCAACTGGCCTACCTGGTTAAATAAATACATAAAAAGAAAAGAAAACACGGCTACTAGAATCTTGACCAGAACTAAAAAATGTGATCATATTGCTCCAGTGCTAGCCTCTTTACACTGGTTTCCTAATAGCCTCTTCATCCTACCCCCTCCTTTTTTGAACATTCTGTTAAAAATCGCGCAAATTTTCAGCGTCCTGCTACTCATGCCAGGAATATAGTATATGCATATGATTAGTATGTGTGGATAGAAAACACTCTGAAGTTTCTAAAACTGGTTAAATCACGGCTGTGACTATAACAGAGCGTGTGTTTCATTGAAAAACGCAAGAAAAACTGCTCTCTGAAAGCAAAAAATAATTTCCATAAGTCACTTCCACCAGTTGTTAAAAGAGAACAGAATTTAATGGGAATTTGCCTGCACCTCATACAAATTCCGCACGATGGCGCCATTTTACTAATTTTCAATCGAATTAATTGTTGGAAAATACATCTGTCTGACCTCCAGTTTTCCAGTCTTCACCCGGATGCAGTTTAGGGAGAGATCAGATTGCATTGTTTTTGAAGTGAGGACCTATTGAAGAGACATCGCCCTGTAATCATTTTGATAGATTATAAACGTTTACTAATACCTAAAGTTGGATTACAAAAGGATTTCGAAGTGTTTTGTGAAAGTTTATCGTCGACTTTTTTAATTTTAAAAAATTACGCAGCGTTTAAAAACGATGATTTTTTCTGAATGACACAACTTCTATACAAAGCTATTTTGGGTATATATGGACCGATTTAAACGAAAAAAAGACCCAATAGTGATGTTTATGGGGCATATAGGAGTGCCAAGAAAGAAGCTCGTCTAAGGTAATGAATGTTTTATATTTTATTTCTGCGTTTTGGGTAGCGCCGGCTATCGCAAAATCTGTTGTTTACGTGTCGAGCTGGCATTTTGGGGGGTGCATGCTATCAGATAATAGCTTCTGATGCTTTCGCCGAAAAGCATTTTAAAAATCTGACTTGCTGGCTAGGTTCACAACGAGTGTAGCTTTAATTCAATACCCTGCTTGTGAATTTTGATCAAGGTTTGAGTTTTAACGAGTACATTTAGCATTTAGCGTAGCGCATTTGCATTTCCAGGTGCCTACTTGGGACATATGCGTCTCAAGTAGGAGCAAGAAGTTTGGCAAGGGCTGATTTCAAGGTTTTACTGCTAATCTTTCCAATTTGGTCCTATATACCTACACGTACGCTACAGTCACAAGATGCAGGCCTCCTTATTGTCCCTAGAATTTCTAAGCAAACAGCTGGAGGCAGGGCTTTCTCCTATAGAGCTCCATTTTTATGGAATGGTCTAACTATCCATGTGAGAGACGCAGACTCAGTCTCAACCTTTAGGTCTTTATTGAAGACTCATCTCTTCAGTAGGTCCTATGATTGAGTGTAGTCTGGCCCAGGGGTGTGAAGGTGAACGGAAAGGTACTGGAGCAACGAACCTCCCTTGCTGTCTCTACCTGGCCGGTTCCCCTCTCTCCACTGGGATTTTCTGCCTCTAACCCTATTACGGGGGCTGAGTCTCTGGCTTATTAGTGCTCTTCCAGGCCGTCCCTAGGAGTGGTGCGTCACTTGAGTGGGTTGAGTCACTGACGTGATCTTCCTGTCCGGGTTGACGCCCCCCCTCGGGTTCGTGCCATGGGGGAGATCTTCGTGGGCTATACTCTGCCTTGTCTCAGGGTAGTAAGTTGGTGGTTTGAAGATATCCCTCTAGTGGTGGTGGGGGCTGTGCTTTGGCGATGTGGGTGGGGTTATATTCTGCCTGTTTGGCCCTGTCCGGGGGTATTGTCGGATGGGGCCACAGTGTCTCCCGACCCCTCCTGTCTCAGCCTCCAGTATTTATGTTGCAATAGTTTTTGTGTCGGGGGGCTAGGGTCAGTCTGTTATATCTGGATTATTTATCCTGTCTTATCTGGTGTCCTTTGTGAATTTAAGTATGCTCCCTCTAACTCTCTTTCTCTCTTTCTCTTTCTCTCTTTTCTCACTTTTCTCTCTTCTCTCGGAGGACCTGAGCCCTAGGACCATGCCTCAGGACTACCTGGCCTGATGACTCCTTGCTGTCCCCAGTCCACCCCAGTCCACCTGCTGCTGCTCCAGTTTCAACTGTTCTGCCTGCAGCTATGGAACCCTGACCTGTTCACCGGACGTGCTACCTTGTGCCTTGTACTGCAGCTGCTGTCTCTAACTCTGAATGATCGGCTATGAAAAGCCAACTGACATTTACCCCTGAGGTGCTGACCTGTTGCACCATCTATGACCACTGTGATTATTATTATTTGACCCTGCTGGTCATACATGAATGTTTGAACATCTTGGCCATGTACTCTTATAATCTCCACCCAGCACAGCCAGAAGAGGACTGGCCACCCCTCAGAGCCTGGTTCCTCTCTAGGTTTCTTCCTGGGTTCCTGCCTTTCTAGGGAGTTTTTCCTAGCCACAGTGCTTCTACATCTGCATTGCTTGCTGTTTGGGGTTTTAGGCTGGGTTTCTGTATAGCACTTATGACATCGGCTGATGTAAAAGGGCTTTATAAATACATTTGATTGATTGATTGGACTTATACAGTATAATATAAACTAGGAACTTAGGTGCAGAAATCGACTATGGCTTCAGACTTTTACTCTGGTGAGACATGTAAAAACCAATTAATTAAGATGGCAACGACAGAGAGGGCTGCCTCACTTCTAGTCCTTTGGAAACTTTGCAATACACTCACAATAACATCTGCTAACCATGTGTATGTGACCAATAACATTTATTTTGATTTGATTTGAATTCATGAACAAAGCCACCCAGCGTTTGTTTGTGATTATTTTCTGATGAAACATTTAAATGTCAAGTAGCCCAACACCAGGGCTCGGCTTGTGCCTATAGAGAATGTAAAAGTACGCAATTCCCACCTATATGAAAATAAGCAATGATATCGGTAAAATGTTAGACAAGTCTATAACAGTCTAAAGTGGCTTCAGGTTTGTCCTTGAATTGGTGTGCATCCCTCGCTTTTGCAACCATGAAAAACACTTTAAAATTGAAACATAGTTACACATCATATATGTTTGTGTTTATATTGAACTTTTATCAATGATAAAACATAATGCAAGTCCTTTATACTGCAGAAATGTATGTTTATGCCTTGAAACAAAGTATCATTGGTGTTACTCAATTTCAATTAAGGGAAATCATTAATCTTATCCTCCATTTTTGTCCTCTCTAGTGAACATCAGTTCTTGGTCCGTATCTCTAAGGCCATGCAAGCCACTGTATTAAGTCATGTTGTCCCTTTGAGAGGACATTCTGGGATGTTCAATTATATCACGTGTGGTGGTATGACCGTGACAACTTTATCTTCCTGGTAGAAGAAAATGGCTGCCGTCAGAATCAGCACATTTTATGGAAATTTGAAAAGAAGTGTGTAATTAATAATTATCATTTTTGTCAGTTTGATATTCAAATTACTTCTAGTGAGTGAATATCCCAGGAATAGTTAAAAACCTTTTGTGACTAGCGGGCAGTATTTTCATTTTTGGAAAAATAACGTTCCCGTAGTAAACAGGATATTTTGTCAGGACAAGATGCTAGAATATGCATATAATTGACAGCTTTGGATAGTAAACACTCTAAAGTTTCCAAAATTGTAAAAATATTGTCCGTGAGTATAACAGAACTGATAGTGCAGGCAAAAGCCTGAGAAAAATCCAATCCGGAGGTGCCTCATGTTTTGAAAGCGCTGCGTTCCAATGCGTCCCTATTGAGTAGTGAATGGCCTATCAACCAGATTACCTTTTCTCCGTATTACCCAAGGTGTCTACAGCATTGTGACGTAGTTTTACGCATTTATGTTGAAGAATACCCGTAAGCGGCTACATTGCGCAAGTGGTCACCTGATGCTCTCAGAGTGATTCTGGCGTAAAATACAGATGTAGCCATTATTCCAATCGGTCCTACTGAAAAACCAATTGTCCCGGTGGATATATTATCGAATAGATATTTGGAAAAACACCTTGAGGATTGATTATAAAAAACTTTTGCCATGTTTCTGTCGATATTATGGAGCTAATTTGGAATATTTTTCCGAGTTTTCGTGACTGCAATTTCCGGGCGATTTCTCAGCCAAACGTGAAGAACAAACAGAGCTATTTCGCCTACAAAAATCATATTTTTTGAAAAAATGAACATTGGCTATCTAACTGGGAGTCTTGTGAGTGAAAACATCCGAAGCTCATCAAAGGTAAACGATTTAATTTGATTGCTTTTCTGATTTCCGTGACCAAGTTACCTGCTGCTAGCTGGACAAAATGCTATGCTAGGCTATCGATAAACTTACACAAATGCTTGTCTAGCTTTGGCTGTAAAGCATATTTTGAAAAAAGGCTAAGCTGTGTCTCAATATATTTCACTTGTGATTTACATGAATAGGAATATTTCCTAGGAATATTTATGTCCGTTGTGTTATGCTAATTAGTGTCCACCCGCCTCTTGAGGATTGACCACAAGTTCTCAATGTGATTAAGGTCTGGGGAGTTTTCTGGACATGGACCCAAAATATCGATGTTTTGTTCCCCGAGCCACGTAGTTATCACTTTTGCCTTATGGCAAGGTGCTCCATCATGCTGGAAAAGACATTGTTCATCACCAAACTGTTCCTGGATGGTTGGGAGAAGTTGCTCTCGGAAGATGTGTTGGTACCATTCTTTATTCATGGCTGTGTTCTTAGGCAAAATTGTGAGTGAGCCCACTCCCTTGGCTGAGAAGCAACCCCACACATGAATGGTCTCAGGATGCTTTACTGTTGGCATGACACAGGACTGATGGTAGCGCTCACCTTGTCTTCTCCGGACATGCTTTTTTCATGATGCCCCAAACAATTTAAAAGGCAATTCATCAGAGAAAATGTGAGGCAGATGAACTCACACCTGCCTGCTGCCATTCCTGAGCAAGCTCTATACTGGTGGTGCCCAAATCCCGCAGCTGAATCAACTTTAGGAGACGGTCCTTGCGCTTGCTGGACTTTCTTGGGCACAATGAAGCCTTCTTCACAACAAATGAACCACTCTCCTTGAAGTTCTTGATGATCCGTTAAATGGTTGATATAGATGCAATCTTACTTCAGCAATATCCTTGCCTGTGAAGCCCTTTTTGCGCAAAGCAATTATTGCTGTTTCCTTGCAGGTAGCCATGGTTGACAGAGGAAGAACAATGATTCCAAGCACCACCCTCCTTTTGAAGCTTCTAGTCTGTTATTCGAACTCAATCAGCATGACAGAGTGATCTCCAGCCTTGTCCTCGTCAACACACACCTGTGTTAACGAGAGAATCACTGACATGATGTCAGCTGGTCCTTTTGTGACAGGGCTGAAATGCAGTGGAAATGTTTTTGTGGGATTCAGTTTATTTGCATGGCAAAGAGGGACTTTGCAATTAATTGCAATTCATCTGATCACTCTTAATAACATTCTGGAGTATATGCAAATTGCCATCATACAAACTGAGGAAGCAGACTTTGTGAAAATTAATATTTATGTTATTCTCAAAACATTTTTCGCCCTTACTGTACATGTTTTCATAATTAAATCATAATGACCACTACAGAGGACAATTTTGCTCTTACCATGAAATATAAATAACTATTTTTTTTTTAAATAACTAAATAATTTTTTCTAAACACATTTTTGGTAACATGTTTTTTTCCACCCCAAACACTTATGTTATGTAAAAAAACAAAAAAACAATTCCAAACATTTTTTGGGGGGTCTCAGGAGGATAGATCACGGTTTTTAAGGGTTAATGTCCTGAGATTTGAGCATCCTCAATTACCTAAAATGTGTTATTGGTGTTACTGTCCTTTGACAGTAAAGTGAAGACACACATGTTGGGAGAAAGAGGTGATTTAAAACAGGAATGAGGGTGGAGTTTAATCAAAATAAGGTGGGGGTTTGGAGAGTTATGGAATGTTGGGGGTGCACGTGGAAATGCTGGTTAACCTGTGATGAGAGTGTCCGGTCTGGACTGTTCCTTTCTCCAGGCGGGCACAAACACAGTGATGTCACGGTGACCGCGCTCAAGGAACCAATCAACAGCCAGCTGGATGCCGTGACAGGAGAACACTTCCTTATTCCCATGGCTGTGGAAAAACATACACAAATCCATGGTCATGAAATTCTTGGCGTCTTCGTTTATTTCTATAATACTACAGAATAAAGATTAGAAGAACTAGTGGATAAGGTTTTTCAGAGTGAAAAGGAACCTGAGTAAAGTGTTTCTGAATGCAGCAGCAGTTTGTGTTGACTCACCTCATGGCTACATTACTCCCATCCACCACCACAGGCCTGATGTTCTCCTTGTCATCCAACAGCAGCTGGGAGGAGCAGTCCAGCCTGCAGGAGTCCAGAGAGGAGGAGGATAAGGAGGAGGAGGAGGGCGAGTGGGAGGTGGCTGACCCTCCAGCCTGATCCGTTTCTGACTTGGTGCCCAGTTTGACCAGTTCTCCCAGTATGTCATTGATGAGGGCGTCGGGCCCTAGCTTCCGCACAACCAGCAGAACCAGCTCCTCAGAGTAGCCCAGCTTCAGGGCAAACTCCAACTTGGAGCGATACTCTGTGAAGGGGTTGGTGGAGTGTTTTGGGTCTCTAGATTGGGGGCTCTGTGCCGGGCCCTGCCCAGCAGGGTGACAGGGGAGTGGGTGGGTGGTCTGAGCATCAGAACCAGAGCCATGTTGGACCCCTCGCTCATCCTCGCTGTCTGACGCAGCACTCTCTTCAGAGGAGTTACTACAACAACTACTACTGCTGATGCTGCTACTACTGACACTGCTATGGGTGCCTCCTACCTCCGTCTCGTCCCTCTCCAAGGCTCCTGAGTGGGTGCCAACTGTGGCACTCAAGCTGGCCTGGCGGTCGGTGCCTTCCACGTGGAGGTAGTCCAAATCCAGCCCCAGGTTGAGGATGTGGCCTGTTTCATCCTCCAGATGGTCCTTCAGGCCCATTAAGCCGTCTCATACATCCAGTATCTAACACCGGACCTCTGACCCCGGATGACCCCAATGTCACTGCTGCTGATAGGCTGCTCTCTGACCAATCCTGAGACAGAAGCCTGGGGGAGAAGGAGGGGCATTGGTCAGACTGGTTTCCTCCTGTAAATCTGGGAAATTTTCAATACTTTTCTATCTGAACCTTTCGTAATGTTACAATTAACCCCCAAGTGATTTGACTCCTATTTCCTAACTTGTTGAGATACTTTATAACAGCCAGAGTAAATCAGCCCTCCCCATGCTGCAGGCGGTAGGTAACCTTGAAGAGCTCTAATTGAGTAACCTGAGCTGTAGTAGAGCTTATTAAGCGTTAGGCTGAATGACACACCAGATGCATTTCCAAAAGGGCAGGTTTAAAACCATAATTTCCATCATTCACTTCAACTGATTTGCATTTTAGCAGCGATGAGATCAGCAGTCAGAGAAGCTCTCATCAACGTCGGTGTTAACAACACACCGTGCTAAGACACACAAACCTGGCAGAATTGACACTAAATAACATACTCTGCATTGCACCTACACCCATACATTTTTTTTTGTCTTGACATGATTTAAAGGGCTCTTTACATCCACCACCTGATGTTCAAACTAGGATCAGTGGTTGTGTGCTGGGGTTTGTGATTGGCTGAAAAAAAGAAAGACCTGTTCTAATGGGCCAGCCTCCTAATTTCTCAGTGACCCCTTTAAAAGGGACATGTATTACAGCATCATCTGAACACGGTGACACACTAATGTAGGGACCCAGGGAAACCTGGACTCAGGGGTATACGCAATATAATAAAGAATTATATAAACAAAACTCTAAACAATTAGAGTTATTTATTTATTTATTTCACCTTTATTTAACCAGGTAGGCAAGTTGAGAACAAGTTCTCATTTACAATTGCGACCAGGCCAAGATAAAGCAAAGCAGTACGACACATACAACGACACAGAGTTACACATGGAGTAAAACAAACATACAGTCATTAATACAGTAGAAACAAGTCTATAAACGATGTGAGCATATGAGGTGAGATAAGGGAGGTAAAGGCAAAAAAAAGGCCATGGTGTCAATGGAAATACAATATAGCAAGTAAAACACTGGAATGGTAGATTTGCAGTGGAAGAATGTGCAAAGTAGAAATACAAATAATGGGGTGCAAAGGAGCAAAATAAATAAATAAATAAAATAAAATAAATACAGTAGGGAAAGAGGTAGTTGTTTGGGCTAAATTATAGGTGGGCTATGTACAGGGGCAGTAATCTGTAAGCTGCTCTGACAGCTGGTGCTTAAAGCTGGTGAGGGAGATAAGTGTTTCCAGTTTCAGAGATTTTTGTAGTTCGTTCCAGTCATTGGCAGCAGAGAACTGGAAGGAGAGGCGGCCAAAGAAAGAATTGGTTTTGGGGGTGACCAGAGAGATATACCTGCTGGAGCGCGTGCTACAGGTGGGTGATGCTATGGTGACCAGCGAGCTAAGATAAGGGGGGACTTTACCTAGCAGGGTCTTGTAGATGACATGGAGCCAGTGGGTTTGGCGACGAGTATGAAGCGAGGGCCAGCCAACGAGAGCGTACAGGTCGCAATGGTGGGTAGTATATGGGGCTTTGGTGACAAAACGGTTTGCACTGTGATAGACTGCATCCAATTTGTTGAGTAGGGTATTGGAGGTTATTTTGTAAATGACATCGCCGAAGTAGAGGATTGGTAGGATGGTCAGTTTTACAAGGGTATGTTTGGCAGCATGAGTGAAGGATGCTTTGTTGCGAAATAGGAAGCCAATTCTAGATTTAACTTTGGATTGGAGATGTTTGATATGGGTCTGGAAGGAGAGTTTACAGTCTAACCAGACACCTAAGTATTTGTAGTTGTCCACGTATTCTAAGTCAGAGCCGTCCAGAGTAGTGATGTTGGACAGGCGGGTAGGTGCAGGTAGCGATCGGTTGAAGAGCATGCATTTAGTTTTACTTGTATTTAAGAGCAATTGGAGGCCACAGAAGGAGAGTTGTATGGCATTGAAGCTTGCCTGGAGGGTTGTTAACACAGTGTCCAAAGATGGGCCAGAAGTATACAGAATGGTGTCGTCTGCGTAGAGGTGGATCAGAGACTCACCAGCAGCAAGAGCGACATCATTGATGTATACAGAGAAGAGAGTAGGTCCAAGAATTGAACCCTGTGGCACCCCCATAGAGACTCCCAGAGGTCCGGACAGCAGACCCTCCGATTTGACACACTGAACTCTATCAGAGAAGTAGTTGGTGAATAAGGCGAGGCAATCATTTGAGAAACCAAGGCTGTCGAGTCTGCCGATAAGGATGTCGTGATTGACAGAGTCGAAAGCCTTGGCCAGATCAATGAATACGGCTGCACAGTAATGTTTCTTATTGATGGCGGTAAAGATATCGTTTAGGACCTTGAGCGTGGCTGAGGTGCACCCATGACCAGCTCTGAAACCAGATTGCATAGCAGAGAGGGTATGGTGAGATTCGAAATGGTCGGTAATCTGTTTGTTGACTTGGCTTTCGAAGACCTTAGAAAGGCAGGGTAGGATAGATATAGGTCTGTAGCAGTTTGGGTCAAGAGTGTCCCCCCCTTTGAAGAGGGGGATGACCGCAGCTGCTTTCCAATCTTTGGGAATCTCAGATGACACGAAAGAGAGGTTGAACAGGTTAGTAATAGGGGTGGCAACAATTTTGGCAGATCATTTTAGAAAGAAAGGGTACAGATTGTCTAGCCCGGGGTCCAGATTTTGCAGCTCTTTCAGAACATCAGCTGACTGGATTTGGGAGAAGGAGAAATGGGGAAGGCTTGGGCGAGTTGCTGTGGGGGGTGCAGTACTGTTGAACGGGGTAGGAGTAGCCAGGTGGAAAGCATGGCCAGCCGTAGAAAAATGCTTATTGAAATTCTCAATTATAGTGGATTTATCAGTGGTGACAGTGTTTCCTATCTTCAGTGCAGTGGGCAGCTGGGAGGAGGTGTTCTTATTCTCCATGGACTTTACAGTGTCCCAGAACTTTTTTGTGTTAGTGTTGCAGGAAGCAAATTTCTGCCTGAAAAAGCTAGCCTTGGCTTTTCTAACTGCCTGTGTATAATGGTTTCAAGCTTCCCTGAAAAGCTGCATATCACGGGGGCTGTTCGATGCTAATGCAGAACGCCATAGGATGTTTTTGTGTTGGTTATGGGCAGTCAGGTCTGGGGAGAACCAAGGGCTATATCTGTTCCTGGTTCTAAATTTCTTGAATGGGGCATGCTTATTTAAGATGGTTAGGAAGGCATTTAAAAACAAAATAACCAGGCATCCTCTACTGATGAGATCAATATCCTTCCAGGATACCCCGGCCAGGTCGATTAGAAATGCCTGCTCGCTGAAGTGTTTCACGGAGCGTTTGACAGTTATGAGTGGAGGTAGTTTGACCGCTGACCCATTACGGATGCAGTCAATGAGGCAGTGATCGCTGAGATCTTGGTTGAAGACAGCAGAGGTGTATTTAGAGGGCAAGTTGGTTAGGATGATATCTTTGAGGGTGCCCGTGTTTACGGCTTTGGGGAGGTACCTAGTAGGTTCATTGATAATTTGTGTGAGATTGAGGGCATCAAGCTTAGATTGTAGGATGGGTGGGGTGTTAAGCATGTTCCAGTTTAGGTCGCCTAGCAGCACGAGCTCTGAAGATAGATGGGGGGCAATCAGTTCACATATGGTGTCCAGAGCACAGCTGGGGGCAGAGGGTGGTCTATAGCAGGCGGCAACGGTGAGAGACTTGTTTTTAGAGGTGGATTTTTAAAAGTAGAAGTTCAAATTGTCTGGGTACAGACCTGGATAGTAGGACATAACTCTGCAGGCTATCTTTGCAGTAGATTGCAACACCGCCCCCTTTGGCAGTTCTATCTTGTCTGAAAATGTTGTAGTTTGGGATGAAAATTTCTGAATTTTTGGTGGTCTTCCTAAGCCAGGATTCAGACACAGCTAGAACATCCGGGTTGGCAGAGTGTGCTAAAGCAGTGAATAAAACAAACTTAGGGAGGAGGCTTCTAATGTTAATATGCATGAAACCAAGGCTATTATGGTTACAGAAGTCATCAAAAGAGATGCCTGGGGAATAGGAGTGGAGCTAGGCACTGCAGGGCCATCCTTCAGGATGGAGGTCTGTTTTTAGCCACCTCGTGCGTTTCTGTCGGTAGGATTAGTAGGGTTCCGTGATCAATCCTATTCGCAAAAAAAAAAATTGATATAGTTATAGAGGCCCAAGAAAGAAAAAAAAATGTCCGATAGGTCTATTCAGATAGCAGCCGATAAGACAGCTAACGATTAGCGGACCGCAGATGGGTGTTCGGGTAACGTCGCGACGGAGGAGCCAGCTGGATAACTCCCTCGGGCAGATAACGTCGGTAGTCCAGTTGTGAAGGCCCGGTGGGGCTCCGTGTTGGCAGTAAAACGGTTCCGGATAGGTGATTGTAGCCCAGGAGTGACTGATGGAACTCTTCAGCTGGCTAGCTCTGGAATAATTTATGTTTGCTCCGGAATCGACTTAAGCCGATAGTCACACGGATAGCAGCTAGCTAGCTGCGAGATCTAGGTATAAATGTCCAGAGCTTGCGGTTGAAATCCGGGGAAATGGAGAGAAAAATAGGTCCGGTATATTCCGGTCCGAGCCGCGCCGTACAAAACTGGCGATAGATTTTTGAGCTAAAGGATAGCTGATGACCACAAACCGTGGTTAGCTGAATACGAACGATTAGCCAGTAAATAAGCTAACTAGCTTCTGGCTAGCTTCTGATTAGCTTCTGGTTAGCTTCAGGCTAGCTTCTGGTTAGCTTCTGGTTAGCTTCTGGCTAACTTCTGGCTAGCTTCTGTCTAGTTTCTGGCTAGCTTCTGGCTAGCTTCTGGTTAGCTTCTGGCTAGCTTCTGGTTAGCTTCTATGGAGGATTACAGTTTGAGGTAAATAGTACTTTCCTTTTTTTAAATATAAATTGGTGAGGCGGGTTGCAGGAGAGTGTTTTGAAGATGAGTTTATGGAAAAGCAAAAATATATATAAATAGGTATGCGAAGAAAGTTGTAAATATATATATATACGGGACAATACAAGACGAGGACAAAAGACGTCTGACTGCTATGCCATCTTGGCCACTTATTAAGGTTAGGGTTAAGGTTAGTAGTTAGGTTAAAGAGTTAAGGTTAGGGGAAGGGTTAGCTAACATATTAAATTGTTGCAAAGTAGCTAAAAAGTAGTAAGTAGTTGCACAGTTGCTAATTAGCTAAAATGCTAAAGTTGTCAGTGATGAGATTTGAACACGGAATCATTGGGTTGCTAGACTTTTGCATTATATTAATATTTAATCAATGTGCACAAGCAGTTGTCCTATAGCCCTGTATTTACACCAGACCACTGCACATCTAACTTAAGGGAATGTCTGGAGTGGTATATGATTGTGTTTAAGTGTGTGGAGTGAAATATGAGTGTGTATGAGTGTGTGTGCGGAGTGATATATGAGTGTGTATAAGTGTGTGTGTGTGTGTGGAGTGATGTATGAGTGTGTATATGTCTGTGTGTGTCTGCATGTATAAGTAGGGTAAAAGTGGGATCTCAGTACTGGAAAAAAGGCCTCCTAATGACCTGCCCCTCAGTATCCAAGCTGCTACCCCATTGTGGGTCGCTATGAATGCCACAAGATGGCTGAAATAATTTAGTCCTCTAACAACAAAAGGGGCACAAACAAAGAAAGAGAGAGTGTGTGTGTGGGAGGGTGATATGGGGGGGCTAAAGTGTGTCTGGCTTGCCGTCCCCAAACAATGCTGCTGCCACCCCAATCTGGACTCCTCTGACAGAGCATTGTTCCACAGCGGCGTGCGGTGTGCACAGACAGAGGATGGGGCTATTCAAACACACACACACACACACACACACACACAATTACCCCATTAAAATCAGAACAGATGTACTTGTGCGGGCCTGAGTCACTGCTCATCAGATGGAATCCGCAAGTGTTTAAACATGATAAGACACACTACACACACACCTACACAAACACACTCACCAACACACACACACACACCAACACTACACACACACAAACACAAACAAACACACCAACACGAACACGAACACACACACCAACATGAACACACACACACCAGCACTACACACACACCAACACGAACACACACACCAACACGAACACAAACACACACACACACACACACACACACACACACACACACACACACACACACACACACATACACACACACACCAACACCACAAACACACCTACACGAACACACTCACCAACACACCACACACACAAACACAAACAAACACACCAACACGAACACGAACACACACACCAACATGAACACACACACACCAGCACTACACACACACCAATACTACACACACACACCAACACTACACATACACTCTTATTCTCTCTCTCTTTAAACACAAACACACAACCTCCAAATTTTACCCAAACAATCTTCCAAACAAATACAGACACCATTAAAATCTTCCATAAGCAGTGGATAAGGAGGTCAGATTATTTCCATGTTTCTACACATCATAGAGATACTCATTCTCCCCATGAAGATAAGTAGTACAGTGCAGTTCTCAGTCCATTGATTGTACTGTAGTCAGATGTAAAGGACCATGGCTGAATAGACACTGAATTTAAATTACAATGTAGAGAGTTCCAAGGCTTTGAGATCAGATCAATGAATGCCAAAGGTCCTTTGACTCATTTATAGAGGACTGTGTCCATTTCTTCTTTATTTTACTTATTTATATGATGATTTAAATGTAATCTTGTTTTATTAAACACAACAACAGAAACCAGAACAATTCTGTATTAGAGATGAAGAGAAACTTGAATGGCTATTTAGAAAATAAGTGACCCTGGTTGCACATTTTATTTTGCATACAATAACCACAGACACTAGCAGTCCTAGAAACGCCACAACTGCTCTTCTCTCTGCGCTGCCTCAGTCTCCAGCAAAGATGAGTGGAAGTAAATGTAAAGCTATACTTCCAGCTGGAGAGAGATACAAATAAAGACAAAGAATGATATGGAAAAATGGAAATAAAGGGCAAGCTAGATCTAGACATGGAGATAGCGACAGAGATGGAAGTGGGCGTTAAGGTCCTACTACAGTGAGCAGATGCTGCAGCCTCCTCCAGTGTTCGAGACGGTTGTACCTGGGGCTGGGGGAGAGAGCCAGGGTTAGCCCCCTTAGGCCCTGCTATCTCCCCTGGGGCTGGGGAAGACCTGACCTATTCCCCTCCGAATGCTGAGCCATGACACTCTGAAGTCTGCACTGAGCCAGGGACAAAGAAAGGGAGGTAAGAGGAGTGAAAGAGAGGGGGAGGAGGGACAGGGGGAGTGTATAGGCAGCAGGGGCAACAGATGCCTACTGAAACCACAGGGGACCATGGAAACTGGCGCTCAGTAAAGGCTGATACATATCACCACTGTCATGTGACCCGGTAATGGACCTCACTTTCACCCCTCAGCACAGACATGAACACAAATTTCCATTTGCTCAGTCGTTCACTCATTTTATATTCTGCCCCCCCATCTCTCTCTCTCTTGCTGTTGCTTCTCTCTCTCGCTCTCTCAATTAAATTAAATTAAATGGGGCTTTATTGGCATGGGAACATTGCCAAAGCAAGTGAAATAAACAATAAACAAAAGTTAACATTTTTAAATATTAAAATGTAACAGCAAATATTGCACTCAAAAATACATTTCATGTGTTATATTATCAGCTATGTACAGTGTTTTAGCAATGTGCAAATACCTCTAGTACGAATAGTAGAGGAAGATAAATCAACAGATAAATATTGGTGTTATTTACAATGTTGTTTGTGCTCCACTGGTTGCCCTTTTCTCGTGGCAATGTGCCACAAATCTTACTGCTGTGATTGCACACTGTGGTATTTCGCCTGACAGACAGATATGTGAGTTTATCCGTGTTTGATTTGTTTTAAAATTCTTTGTGGGTCTGTGTGATCTGTGGCAGGAGGTTAGGAAGTGCAGCTCAGTTTCCACCTCATATTGTGGGCAGTGTGCACATAGTCTGTGTCACGGGTGTCGTCGGATGAAGGATGAGACCAAGGCGCAGCGTACTTTGAGTTCCACATACTTTATTAACAAACTGAAACTTTAGAAAAGACAAAACAATAAAGAATAGAACGACCGACCAGCTTCGTTGTGCAAACTACCTGCACACAAACAAAGACAAGATCCCACACAGAAGGAGGGAAAAGGGCTGCCTAAGTATGATCCACAATCAGAGACAACGATAGACAGCTGCCTCTGATTGGGAACCACACTCGGCCAGAAACAAAGAAATAAAGAACATAGAATGCCCACCCAAATCACACCCTGACCAAACCAAAAAAGAGACATAAAAAGGCTCTCTAAGGTCAGGGTGTGACAGTCTGTCTTCTCTTGAGAGCCAGGTCTGCCTATAAGTGGCCTCTATCAATAACAACGCTCACTGTGTCTGTACATAGCGACAGTGGACAGGTTGTCTCTCTCGCTCCCTCAGACAGAAATATTCACTGTATCATAATATACTGTGTGCGAAAGTATGTTTTATTTTCATTGGCAGCAATCCCTGACCTGTCTTTCCCCTGTCATTAAACATGAAGACTGGTGACTCTGAAAGTGCCTGACTACATGGATTGAACAATTTGATCTTTCCAACATAAACTGTATCTTTAGCCCAAAGGCGAAATGAAAAGCTTCAACATTAACACACTCCATCTTGTATTGTCTACTCCAACACTGTTTTATGGGTTAGAGCTATCTGGGATCCTTGGGCCATCCATACCCATAACCCTTACCTAACACTAACCTTAACCATTTTAAATGTAAACTTCAATGGGGTAGGGATTCCCTGGTTGCTATGTTCAGAGTATAAACATAATAATGTATTCCATTTAGCAGACGCTTTTATCCAAAGCAACTTAAAGTCATGCATACATACATTTTACATATGGGTGGCCCCTGGAATCAAACCCATAACCCTGGTGGTGCAAGCACCCTGCGCTACCGACTGAGGACCACATATCTATGTTTAGGACAATTAGCATCTTACATCTTTGCTGTTTTACTGATAGTATACCGGTATTATTGATTGTAGTCTATTTATCAATTCATTTATCATAGATATCAAATGAATAAATCATCAAACTGGGATAAAGCTTATCTATCATTAGATACATTTAAGATTGTTTCCAACCAAGCAATCGGAAAACAAAAACACTTAATCAAACACTTAAAGTAAATCACATAATCAATGACAATGAACAATTGTGCACTAAACTGTGCAACGGTCAGGATCAGGCAGAGAAAAATTTGATTTCAGATGTCGTTTTTACACTTGTTGTAACTATAAAATGAATGTATATAACTGCCTATACAAATGTTTATTAAAAGACTTACCACAGGCTTCAAGGAAGAAGAAAAGAACAGCAACACAAATACAGAAGGAACTCCTAAAGATATGCTCTGGACAGAATAGCTTTGGTCATTCCAGCATGCCAGAAGGACTTTCTCAGCTTTTTCAAATTTTGTACGTACAAATCCAGGTTCTATGTATCCAGCAGAGAATGAATAAAGTGACAAAAAATCCAAACGGAGGTGTAGTGAATCAAGTTTCCTTGTAGCACAGTGGTCCAAACTCAACTCAACGCCTTTTTAGGTTTGGTAGTGCTGCAGTCTGGTCCCAAGGCAGGAGGGTTGAACAATGTGAGTGTGAACAGATGGAGCTGCAGTGTCTACCATTCATTTCCCCATGACACACAGTCTGCCTAGTGACCAATAAGAGCACAGCAGTGAACACCACCAAGCCGTCTACTCCGGCACACATTTATTCACACACGCAAACATACACACACAAACTCACTCACTCACACTCACTCACTCACTGACACACTCACACACTCACACACTCACACACTCACACACTCACACACTCACACACTCACACACACACACACACACACACACACACACACACACACACACACACACACACACACACACACACACACACACACACACACACACACACACACCACCCTAAACCCACTACCTCAACCCCCCCCCCCATCAACACACACAAACCCACACACACCAATATGGCAATAAAATAAGCACCTCTCCCTTCCCTCCACCCCTCCAGCTCGAGCCATGAATGGACAAGGGGCGTGCACTGACAATGGCAGTCAAACAAAAGGGTCCCGGCCGGCAGGCAGCTGCAGAGGCACCAGGCTGCAGCCATTACAGAGCGGGAACACCTGGCTCACTGGGGACCACTGTCTCCCTTGGCTCCTTGTCCCCCAGAGGGTGGGGGTGGGCAGACAATGAGCTGAATTATGTTAAAAGTAGTGCATATTCCTAAATGGTGTTAGAAGAGATGGAATGGGGAAGGGGAGGATGGGGAAGAAGGAAAAAAGAGGGGAAAAGTTAAGATGGGGTTGTGGAGGGAGACCCTGCAAAAGCTTTCAGTGTCATTGGAGGTCCAGAGAGAAAGAGAGAGGGTGGATATCTCTCTGTCAGGAAACATACCTAATGGTGCCTACACACCTAATGGTGGCTTCACACCTAATGGTGCCTTCACACCTAATGGTGCCTACACACCTAATGGTGCCTTCACACCTAATGGTGCCTTCACACCTAATGTTTCCTTCACACCTAATGGTGCCTTCAGAATCACTACACCCCAACTTGTAATTACAAGTGAAGGGAGACACTGCAAAAACGTTCAGTTTCATTGGAGGTCCAGAGAGAAAGAAAGAGGGAGAGCAAGAGAGAAAGAGAGAGAGAGGGGGATGAGGGCAAGGGGGTCCTAATTGTTTGGACACACTTCAACAAAATGGTGCACTCTTTTCAAAGGAATCGGATAGTGACAGACAGGGATTACTTTTGGACTTTGAGGTTATCAAAGAGTCAGTGTGAGGCAACAGTTAAACAACTGGGGTTGCTAACTCTCTGTCCTGGAGAGCCAGGGAGATGTCACATTACATTTCCTCTCCAGTTACTGTGACAACATGTATCCCATTATCACCTACAGACACATATTTGCATATAACACAGAAACCCCAAATGCAATATCTCCCAGGCACAAAGCCAAACTCAACTCTCCACACCGCTTTAACAAACAATAGAGAGACGTATATGTTGGTTTCTTCCTCTGCATAAACAAAACACAGAACAAGCAAACTCATGCCTTACATCTAAAAAGAAATACAATCTCACAAAAGGCATCTTAGAGGTGCTCCAACACGTTTTAATTCGATAAAAAGAAAAGTGTTGACATAGTGAAATGCACTAAAACCAGTGATGCGTATCTATCTCTAGTCCTGTTGAGATCTGTTGCTAATGGCACCTTTACTTACACCTATGGTGCCTTCACACCTATGGTGCCTTCACACCTAATGGTGCCTTCACACCTAATGGTGCCTTCAGGAATGATTAAAAACACGAGTTTCAGAAGGTTAGATTGAACTACACCCCGACTCGTAATTTTTAGTTTTCCCGAATTGTGACTTTTCATCACTGTTCAACCAAAAGATGACAAGAAATCCATTTTTGACAACAAAACTCAGCAAAACAATAAACCAACATTTCACTGTCACCTGCGTTTATTTTCAGAAAACTTAACATGTGTAAGTATTTGTATGAACATAACAAGATTCAACAACTGAGACATAAACTGAACAAGTTCCACAGACATGTGACTAACAGAAATTGAATAATGTGTCCCTGAACAAAGGGGGGGTTAAAATCAAAAGTAACAGTCAGTATCTGGTGTGGCCAACAGCTGCATTAAGTACATTAAGTTCTTGCTGTGAGATGTTACCCCACTCTTCCACCAAGGTACCTGCAAGTTCCCGGGCATTTCTGGGGGGAATGGCCCTAACCCTCACCCTCCGATACAACAGGTCCCAGACATGCTCAATGGGCCTGAGATCTGGGCTCTTCGCTGACCATGGCAAAACACTGACATTCCTGTCTTGCCGGACATCACGCACAGAACAAGCAGTATGTCTGGTGGCATTGTCATGCTGGACGGTCATGTCAGGATGAGCCTGCAGGAAGGGTACCACATGAGGAAGGAGGATGTCTGCCCTGTAACGCACAGCGTTGAGATTGCCTGCAATGACAAGCTCAGTCTGATGATGCTGTGACACACCGCCGCAGACCATGGTGGACCCTCCACCTCCAAATCGATCCCCCTCGGTGTAACGCACGCCTCGGTGTAACACTCATTCCTTTGACGATAAACGCGAATCCGACCATCACACCTGGTGAGACAAAACCACGACTCGTCAGTAAAGAGCACTTTTTGCCAGTCCTGTCTGGTCCAGCGACGGTGAGTTTGTGCCCATAGGCGACGTTGTTGCCTGTGATGTCTGGTGAGGACCTGCCTTATAACAGGCCTACAAGCCCCCAGTCCAGCCTCTCTCAGCCTATTGAGGACCGTCTGAGTACTGATGGAGGGATTGTGCGTTCCTGGTGTAACTCAGGCAGTTGTTGTTGTCGTCCTGTACCTGTCTCGCAGGTGTGATGTTCGGATGTACCGATCCTGTGCAGGTGTTGTTACACGTGGTATGCCACTGTGAGGACGTTCAGTTGTCCGTCCTGTAACACTGTCTTAGGTGTCTCACTGTACGGACATTGCAATTTATTGCCCCGACCACATCTGCAGTCCTCATGCCTCCTTGCAGCATGCCTAAGGCACATTCACACAGATGAGCAGGGACCCTGGGCATCTTTCTTTTGGTGTTTTTCAGAGTCAGTAGAAAGGCCTCTTTAGTGTCCTAAGTTTTCATAACTGTGACCTTAATTGCCTACCGTCTGTAAGCTGTTAGTGTCTTAACAACCGTTCCACAGGTGCATGTTCATACATTTTTTTATTTGACCTTTATTTAACTAGGCAAGTCAGTTAAGAACAAGTTCTTATTTTCAATAACAGCCTTGGAACAGTGGATTAACTGCCTTGTTCAGAGAGGGTGCTGAAAATGGGACGTTTCTTATTTTGCTGAGTTTACAAAGATAGACATTTGGTAAAAAAGCTCTTTTGACCATATTGTCAATGTTAATTGACTGAAATATTATTGGTTTGAGAGTTGTTCCGACATCAAAAGCCCTTGAACACAATAATGTCAGAAATACGACTTGAACGTTTTCCATTTGCGACGAGCACATGAAGGCAGTAAATGTAAAATCAAATCAAATCAAATTGTATTTGTCACATTCTACGAATACAACCAGTGAAATGCTTACTTACAAGCCCTTAAACTACAATGCTTTAAGAAGTTTTAAGAATAAAAAAAGACGTGTTAAATAAAAAATAGATAAGTAAAAATGAGAAAATGGGTGACAAATGATTAAACAGCAGCAGTAAAATAACAGGCAAGGCTATGCACAGGGGGTACCGGTACAGAGTCAACTGTGCGGGGGCACCGGTTAGTCAAGGTAATTGGGGTAATACGTACATGTAGGTAGAGTTACTATGCAAAGATTACAAACAGCAGAGTAGCAGCAGCGTAAAAGAGGGGTCTCGGTAGTCCTTTGATTAGATGTTCAGGAGTCTTATGGCTTGGGGGTAGAAGCTGTTAAGAAGCTCTTTGGACCTAGACTTGGCGCTCTGGTACCACTTGCCCGTACTGGGCCGCACGCACTACCCTCTGTAGTGCCTTGCGGTTGGAGTCAGGATGATCTCGAGAGTGCAGCTGTAGAACCTTTTGAGGATCTGAGGACCCATGCCAAATCTTTTCAATCTCCTGAGGTGGAATAAGCTTTGACTGTTTTGGTGTGTTTGAACCATGATATGTTGTTGGTGATGTGGACACCAAGGAACTTGAAGCTCTCAACCTGTTCCACTACAACCCCGTCATTGAGAATTGAGGCGTGCTTGGTCCTCCTTTTCCTGCAGTCCATAATCATCTCCTTTGTCTTGATCACATTGAGGGAGAGGTTGTTGTCCTGGCACCACATGGCCAGGTCTCTGACCTCCTCCCTATAGGCTGTCTCATCACTGTTGGTGATCAGGCCTACCACTGTTGTGTCATCAGCAAACTTAATGCTGGTGTTGGAGTCATGTTTGGCCACGCAGTCGTGGGTGATCAGGGAGTACAGGAGGGGACTAAGTACACACCCCTGAGGGGCCCCAGTGTTGAGGATCAGCGTGGCAGACGTGTTGTTGCCTACCCTTACCACCTGGGGGCGGCCCGTCAGGAAGTCCAGGATACAGTTGCAGAGGCGGGTGTTTAGTCCCAGGGTCCTTAGCTTAGTGGAGAGCTTTGAGGGCACTATGGTGATGAACGCTGGGCTGTAGTCAATTAATTAGTCAATGAATAGTGGGAAAGGGCATTGTTGAGTGCAATAGAGATTGCATCATCTGTGGATCTGTTGGAGCGGTATGCAAATTGGAGTGGGTCTAGGATTTCTGGGATAATGGTGTTGATGTGAGCCACGACCAGCTTTCAAAGCACGTCATGGCTACAGACGTGAGTGCTACAGGTCGGTAGTCATTTAGGCAGGTTACCTTCATGTTCTTGGGCACAGGAACTATGGGGGTCTGCTTAAAACATGCTGGTATTGCACACTCACAATCAGGGACTGGTTTAAAATGTGAAGACTCTTGCCATTTTGTCAGCGCATGCTCGGAGTACACATCCTTGTAATCCATCTGGCCCTGCGGCCTTGTGAATGTTGACCTGTTTAAAACTTCTTAGGGATAGGGGGCAGTATTTTCACGTCCGGATGAAAAGCGTGCCCAAAGTAATCTGCCTGTTACTCAGGCCCAGAATCTAGGATATGCATATCATTTAGATGGAAAACACACATAAAATTATGTCTGTGAGTATAACAGAACTGATATGGCAGGCGAAACCCTGAGGGCAAACCATCCCCCCCCTCTATTTACCTCTATTTTCAATGGCTAGAACTTTAATAATAAGGCCAAGTCCTCCCAGATTACAGTTCCTAGGGCTTCCAATAGATGTCAACAGTCTTTGAAAGAGTTTCAGGCTGGTTTTTGGAAAAATTTCCCAGAAATTGTAATTTTTCTAGGTGGCTCACATTTTGGCTATAGTGTTTCCAAGCGTGTGGAGGAAAGCGCGTTCTTTCTTATTTATCTCCGGTAATGAACATACTATTCTCCGTCTTAAATTTGATCATTTATTTGCTTATTAGGGAAGCTAAGATTTGATTATAAGTGTTGTTTGACTTGTTTGGAAAAGTTTATTAGTAACATTTGGGATTCATTTTGTATGCATTTTGATGGAGGGAAACTGGATGGATTATTGACTGAAGCGCGCCAGCTAAACTGAGTTTTTATGGATATAAAGAAGGACATTATCGAACAAAAGGACCATTTGTGATGTAACTGGAGACCTTTTGGAGTGCCAACAGAAGAAGATCATCAAAAGGTAAGGCATTTTTTATATCGCTATTTCTGACTTTTTTACAGGCCGTGATTGATGTGCTAAGGGATGCAGGTCTGACCCCGAACCCCCACACGTGCAAGCTGGGCTATGCCGAAGTGGAGTATCTGGGATTTCAGATCGGGAGGGGAAATGCGAAACCCCAAGAAAAAAAATTGCTGCCATTAGGGGATGGCCAGTCCCCCGAACCAAGAGGCAGGTAAAGTCATTCCTGGGGTTAGCAGGCTACTACCGTAGATTCGTACCTAACTTTGCCGCAATAGCTTCTCCCCTCACAGATCTAACAAAGGCACAACTACCCCAGACGGTGCGATGGACAGAAGACACAGAGGCGGCGTTCCAGGCCCTGAAGGATGCACGGTGTTCGCACCGCGTACTCGTCACCTCGGACTTCTCAAAGAACCTCCTCATCCAGACAGACGCATCTGACACCGGGGTAAGGGCCGCTTTGTCCCAAGAGCAGGAAGGCGAGGAGCACCCCATCATGTATGTCAGTAGGAAGCTCCTCCCGAGGGAGAAGAAATACTCCATTGTCGAGAAGGGGTGCCTCGCTGTGAAGTGGGCACTCGACACCCACAAGTATTACCTCCTCGGGAGGAAGTTCCCCCTGATCACTGACCATGCCCCCCTCGTGTGGTTGGCACGAGGTAAGGACACGAATGACCGTGTCACCCGCTGGTTCCTGTCCTTACAGCGATTCTCTTTCTCTGTCATCCACAGTTCAGGGGTCCAGCACGGCAATGCGGACGCCCTATCTAGGAGGGATGCAAACAAAGCCCTGAGCATATCTCCCTCCCAGTCAGGGCTAAGTTAACCCTAATTTGGTGTTAACAAAAGGCTAAGCTTGTGTTTCAATATATTTATTTAATTTAATTTGCGATTTTCATGAATAGGAAACGTTGCGTTATGGTAATGAGCTTGAGGCTATGATTACGCTCCCGGATACGGGATTGCTCGACGCTAGAGGTTAAAGTCCCTGGCCACTAGGAGTGCCGCCTCTGGATGAACATTTTCCTGTTTGCTTATGACCGTATACAGCTCATTGATTGCGGTCTTAGTGCCAGCATCGGTCTGCAGTGGTATATAGACAGCTACGAAAAATATAGATGTTATCTCTCTTGGTAAATAGTGTGGTCCACATTTTTCATGCCAGTCTGATGTACAGTTCCAGTCAAAAGTAAAAAAAAATATAAAGTTTGGACTGATTGGCTTAATAAACGCATTAAGAAGGAACTAAATCCAACAAATTGTGGTAAACCGTGGGGTGTAGGGTTGAGCGTACAGAGATTGACACAGAGACAGGGAGGCTTTAGTCCACAAAACAACTTTACTAAGAAATCACTGGTTTTGCTCTGTCTTTCTTCTCTCTCGTAACTGGTGTCTGTCTCTCCCCCCTTCTCCCTCACGGTGTGCCAGCGTGCTCCTTTTATTTAGCCTCCACGGCTGGTTGGCACTTTCCTCTAATTGCCTCCACTTAGTTGTCTGTGTCAGGGTGCCATGCTCTCGTATTCCCAGCAGAGGAAGCCAATGTCGCCTCACGTACCTCCCCTCTATTACCCCCCCTTAGCCCTGACTGGGAGGGAGATATGCTCAGGGCTTTGTTTGCATCCCTCCTAGATAGGGCGTCCGCATTGCCGTGCTGGACCCCTGAACTGTGGATGACAGAGAAAGAGAATCGCTGTAAGGACAGGAACCAGCGGGTGACACGATCATTTGTGTCCTTACCTCGTGCCAACCACACGAGGGGGGCATGGTCAGTGATCAGGGGGACAGGGGGAACTTCCTCCCGAGGAGGTAATACTTGTTAGTGTCGAGTGCCCACTTCACGGCGAGGCACTCCTTCTCGACAATGGAGTATTTCTTCTCCCTCGGGAGGAGCTTCCTACTGACATACATGATGGGGTGCTCCTCGCCTTCCTGCTCTTGGGACAAAGCGGCCCTTACCCCGGTGTCAGATGCGTCTGTCTGGATGAGGAGGTTCTTTGAGAAGTCCGAGGTGACGAGTACGCGGTGCGAACACAGTGCATCCTTCAGGGCCTGGAACGCCGCCTCTGTGTCTTCTGTCCATCGCACCGTCTGGGGTAGTTGTGCCTTTGTTAGATCTGTGAGGGGAGAAGCTATTGCGGCAAAGTTAGGTACGAATCTACGGTAGTAGCCTGCTAACCCCAGGAATGGCTTTACCTGCCTCTTGGTTCGGGGGACTGGCCATCCCCTAATGGCAGCAATTCTTTTTCTTGGGGTTTCACATTTCCCCTCCCGATCTGAAATCCCAGATACTTCACTTCGGCATAGCCCAGCTTGCACGTGTGGGGGTTCGGGGTCAGACCTGCATCCCTTAGCGCATCAATCACGGCCTGTAATTTACGCAGTTGTGACTCCCAATTGCCACTGTGCACAATTATGTCATCCAGATACGCCGCTGCGTACTCACTGTGCGGCCGCAGAACTCGGTCCATGAGTCGCTGAAAGGTCGCTGGGGCCCCGTTGAGCCCGAAAGGCTGAACCCGGTAGTGGTATAGCCCCCCTGGGGTGGAGAAGGCAGTCTTCTGCCAGGGGCACCTGCCAGTACCCCTTCGTCAGGTCCAAGGTGCTGACGTGTCTTGTCATCCCCAGCGGTTGATCAGTTCGTCCACCCAGGGTAGGCATCAAACTTACTGACCTCGTTCAGGCCCCGGAAGTCATTACAGAAGCGGACGGTTCCGTCCGGTTTCGGAACCAGCACTATGGGGCTAGACCACTCACCAAACACTTTGTTGCTTTTATGAATTTTGTCTTGCTGCTTTTTGTTTTATGTTGCTCTGTCTGTATGCTACGTCTTGCTTGTCCTATGTTGCTATGTCTTGCTTGTTCTATGCTGCTATTGTCTATATTGTAATTGTTTTTAATAACCTGCCCAGGGACTGCGGTTGAAAATTAGCCGGCTGGTTAAAACTGGCACTTTTACTGAAACGTTGATTAATGTGCACTGTCCCTGTAAAAATAAAAAATAAACTCAAACTCAAACTGTGTGACTCCTCCAGCTGGACCGCCACCCTCCGGGCTTCTGGTATCCGGTATGGCCGTTTACACACTTTTTCTCCCGGAAGGGTGCGGATCTGATGTTCCACGAGGCCTGTGCGCCCCGGCACCTCAGAGAACACGGCCGTATTCCGCTGGCCCAACTCTCTGAGCTCTTGTTGTTGGGTCGGGCTGAGATCTTCCCCCATTGCCACTTTGACTGAGGGCAGGCCCTGCTGTGGCCGTGTCCACGTCATGCATAGCGCCTCGCGTGCGTGCCATTTCTTCTGTAAATTCACATGATAAAGCTGGAGGGGTTTTCTCGGCCCCGGTTGGCGGACCTTATAGTTGACGTCGCCTACCTGCTCAACGATGTCGTAGTGCCCATGCCATGTAGCCAGGAATTTACTCTCCGTGGTAGGGATCAACACCAAGACCTTTTCACCGGGTTGGAACTCTCGTGGTTTGGCCCCCCCAGTTATATATGCGCCTGGGCCATGTGCTCTCTCACCACTGGCCAAATCACCGTCATCCTCTCCCTCATCTCCTCCACATGTTCTATTATGCTGCGAAGGGGGGTCGGCTGTTCTTCCCAGACCTCCTTGACTAGGTCCAGCAGCCCACGGGACCGACGGCCATACAGGAGCTCAAAGGGGGAGAACCCCGTGAAAGCTTTGGGTACCTCGCGCATTGAAAACATCAGGTGGGGCAGCAGCTGGTCCCAGTTCCTCCCGTCTCTCTCGATGACCTTCTTCAGCATCTGTTTCAGGGTCTTATTGAAGCATTCCACCAGCTCGTTGGTTTGTGGATGGTACACACTGGTCCTCACCTGTTCAATTCATAACAGATTGCAGACATCCTTCATCACACAAGACATGAACGCGGTGCCCTGGTGTGTCAGGATTTCCCGCTGAATACCCACCCGGCTAAATAAATGGAAGAGCTCCCGTGCGATACCTTTTGCTGCCGCTGTGCGTAGCAGGATTGCCTCAGGATACCGGGTGGCATAGTCCATGATTACCAGGATGTATTGGTGTCCCCTCGCGGTCTTCACCAACGGATCCACCAGATCAATTGCCACCTGCTCGAATGGCACTCCTGTAATGGGCAAGGGAACCAAAGGGTTTCGATAATGCACCCTCTGAGCTGTGATCTGGCACTCTGGGCAACTATGGCAGTAGTCCTCCACGGCATGCTTGACTCCGGGCCAGTGGAACCGGTTCCTGATCCGCTCCCTGGTTTTCTCCATCCCCAGGTGTGCCCCAAGCAGGTGGGTGTGGGCAAGCTGCAGCACAGTCCTAACATACTGGCTGGGTATGAGTAACACGTATTGGGTCTCCCCATTATGCTTTACTACCTGATACAATAAGTTATGCTTGATTGCGAAGTGGTAACAGTACGCCATCCACCGCAATCACCTGGCCCCTAGCGTTCTGGAGATTGGGGTCCTCTATTTGGGCCATCCCGAACTGACCCATGAGGATTCCCGTGTCGGGAGGTCCGTCTAGGGCCTCCACCTCCATAAAGGGGAGCCTGAGGTCTTCCTCGCACGGTGGATCGCTTGCCGGAGCGGGGTCATCGCCCTCCTCCAGGTCCGACTCGGGCCCAATGGACACCTCTCATGGCGGGGGTTGGGTTGCACAGGCCACCGTCTTTTTTCCTTTTCTTCCTACCTCCCATGCTCGCCTCCCCAGGTCCCTCCTCCACAGTGCCTGAAATAGAGGACAGTCAGAGGGCATGGCCTCCTCCCGGTAGGGACAGCTCCACGCAAGTTGCCCTGGATCACCGCACGCATAGCAGCGTCTCTGATCAGGGTCCAGCAGCCGCCGACGTCGTCAGTTTGGGTCACCTTCCCGCTTCACAGCCTCAGCAGGTTCCGTCTTGGTCCCCTTCAGCTCCTCGCCTCTCTTTGTGTTGGTCACCCTCCTTGCCACGTCTCCTCTCTCCGCTCGGGCCCCTCTCAGCAGGTCCTGGGTGTTCTGGTGAATTTCCACCTCTGTCAGCAACTCCTCCAGGCTCTGGGAGTTCTGCATGCTCACCGTCTTCTTCATCTCGTAGGGCAGGGCCCGAAGATATTTATCCAGGATGAGCTTGTCGAGCATCGGGAGGGACGGTAGTTCCGTCAGTAGCCAGCCCTTGGTCAGCCACAAAAGGTCGCTCATCTGAGCACGGGGGGACAGGGTGGAGTCAAAGGCCCAGTCGTGGACCAGTTGTGCGCGGTGTGCGAGATTGAACCCATAGCGGCTTAGTATCTCCCGTTTGAGTCCCTCATAATTTGCGGCCTGGTCCGTGTTCAAATCAAAGTAGGCCTTCCGGGCCTTCCCAGAGAGGTAGGGTGCCAACAGACTGGCCCACTTGGGCTTGGGCCATCCTTCCCGCTGTGCCGTCTTCTCGAAGGTGCACAGATACGACTAACACGTCATCTTCCACCCTTAACTGAACCAGGAACTGATTCGGGCCAGACTCCTGAGCCCTCCCAACCTTCAGCTGGGCTACCTCCTCTACCAGTCTGCAGTTTTGTTGGTGCTGCTCCTCCAGTGCTTGCTCCTGGAGAGCCTGTTGCTTCTGCTGGCTGAGGACACTTGACCCCACGGCACCCAAAGCTACTGAGCTTCCCTCATTCTCCACCATATGTAGTAAACCATGGGGTGGTGGGTTGAGCGTACAGAGATTGACAAAGAGACAGGGAGGCTTTAGTCCACAAAACAACTTTACTGAGACGGAAAATAAATATATCAAAGATATCACTTCGGTTTTGCTTGGTCTTTCTTATCTCTCGTAACTGGTGTCCGTCTCTCCCCCGTCTCCCTGTTGAAATGTATTCCAGGTGACTACCTCATAATGCTGATTGAGAGAATGCCAAAAGTTTGCAAAGCTGTCATCAAGGGTGGCTATTTGAAGAATCTCAAATTCTCAAAATGTATTTGTTTAACACTTTTTTGGTTACTACATGATTCCAAATGTGTTATTTAATAGTTTTGATGTCTTCACTATTATTCTACAATGTAGAAAATATAACAAATAAAGAAAAACCCTTGAATGAGTAGGTGTGTCCAAACTTTTGACTGGTACTGTATATGTATGCTGGGGGGAATGTAGGTATTAACAGGTTTTGGGCTGCAGTAGTGGACGTGTGGAGGGTCTTCATAAATGTGAAAGTGTTTTTGGAAGGTGAGTTTGAGGCGGGACATAAGGGTTTGCAGTTGCCTATTTGAGTGTGTGTGCCTACGTACAGTGTGTGCGTAACGCTGTGAGTCCATACGTATGTGTAATCGCAGGCGGGCGAGGTATCCTTGGCAGTTTGATTTGCGTTGCAGAGCGGTGCAGTGCAGTGGGTGACTCAGCTGACAGATTTCCCCTGGGGAGCCATGAACTGGCCATCTGCGATATAAACAGCTGTCCTCCTCCTCCTCCTTCTCCTCCTCCTCCTCTCTGCCTGCTTCTCTGCCTGCCTTTCTGGCCCTGCACCTTTCAAACCCTGCGCTAGTCTGTTTATAGAAGAACACACCACTGCGCTGTTCCCCTCTCCTTACATGGCTCATCTCAGCCTGTAGGGAACTAATGCAACCTGCTCTCCTCACTTGGTTTGATTGAAATCCTTAATTAAAGAAGATGTGTTGGTCTCTTGAAGACATTGTTACACATGCAAAAGAAGGTGAACTTATTTACACTCAACAAAAATATAAATGCAACATGCAATAATTTCAAACATTTTACTGAGTTACAGTTTAACTAAACAAGGAAATCAGTCAGTTGAAATAAATTAATTAGCCCCTAATCTATGGAGTCCACATGACTGGGAATACAGATATGCATCTATTGGTCACAGATACCTTAAAAAATCTAGGTGCGTGAATCAGGAAACCACCGTTTGCTTCAAACAGCGCGACACATTTCCTTCGCATAGAGTTGATCAGGCTGTTGATTGTGGCCTGTGAAATGTTGTCCTTAGCTTATGCCTGCCCATACCATAAGACAATCGCCACTATGGGGCACAACATTGACATCAGCAAACCGCTCGACCACATGACGCCATACACACTTTCTGCCATCTGCCTCGTACAGTTGAAACGGGATTCATCCGTGAAATGCACACTTCTCCAGCATGTCAGTGGCCATCGAAGGTGGCATTTTCCGAATGAAGTCGGTTACTACAACAAACTGTTGTCCGGTCAAGACCCTGTTGAGGACAACGAGCACGCATATGAGCTTCCTTAGACGGTTTCTGACAGTTTGTGCAGAAACTCTTTGATTGTGTAAACCCACAGCTTCATCAGCTATCCTGGTGGTTGGTCTCAGACGATCCCGCAGGTGAAGAAGCTGGATGTGGAGGTCCTTGGCTGGCGTGGTTACACGTGGTCTGCGGTTGTGAGGCCGGTTGAATGTAACAAATTCTGTAAATCGACATTGGAGGCAGATTATGTGTCACGCCCTGACCTTAGAGATCCTTTTTATGTCTCTATTTTGGTTTGGTCAGGGCGTGAGTTGGGGTGGGCATTCTATGTTTTCTATTTCTGTGTGTTTGGCCGGGTGTGGTTCTCAATCAGAGGCAGCTGTCTATCGTTGTCTCTGATTGAGAACCATACTTAGGTAGCCCTTTCCTACCTGTGTTTTGTGGGTAGTTATTTTCTGTTTTGTGTGTCTGCATTCCGACAGAACTCTTTTGTTTGTTCCGCTTTGTTATTTTTTGTTCTAGTGTTCAGTTTTATTAAAAATCATGAACACGTACCGCTCTGCACCTTGGTCCTCTTCTTCAAACAGCCATTACATTAGGGGAGAGAAATGTACATTAAATTATCTGGCAACAGCTTTGGTGGGCATTCCTGCAGTCAGCATGCCAATTGCACACGCCCTCAAAACTTGTTGCCTTGTGTTGTGTGACAAAACGGCACATTTTAGAGTGGCCTTTCATTGTCCCCAGCACAAGGTGCACCGGTGTAATGATCGTTCTATTTAATCAGCTTCTTGATTTGCCACACCTTTCAAGTGGATAGATTATCTTGGCAAAGGAGAAATGCTCACTAATGGTGATGTAAACAAATGAGTGCAATTTTTTTGTTTGAGAAATAAGCTTTATGTGCATATAGAACATTTCTGGGATCTTTAATTTCAGCCCACGAAACACTTTACATGTTGCATTTAGATTTGTGTTCAGTGTAGTTGTAAAGTGCCATATCTGATTAGGCTGAGCGAACTGCCCCTTCTCGAAACAGAAACTAGAGAGACAGAGAGAGATGCTCCATCCCTTCAATACTGACTTAAATGAAGGACATGCCACGAGAAAGTGGCAGAGAAAGAGATACTAAAAGATGAACAGTGATTGAAAAAAGACGAAGGAAGGAAGGGGACAGAGGGTAGCGCCTCCTCTTCAACCCAAGTGCCACACTTTTTTCAGGCAAAGGGCCTCTAAAGGGGAAGAGGTAGTCCAGAAGCCCAGCTGATGCTCTGTCCTTATATCTCTACTCACCACCACACATGGACACTCTCTATTGTGCAAACATACACAGCATGGGGCCCTGTTAGATTCCTTAGTCTTGCCGTCTTCTCCATAGGGGGGAGCATGTGTGAGGGCTGTTAGTATTGTGTTGGGAGGTGTGCATGCTCGGTGTGTGTGGTGTGTGTTTGTGCACATTGGTTTAAGTGATCCTGAGGGCAGTAGGCCTAAGGCCAGTCCATTGTACCTCTACGACCCCCCCCCCCCCCCAACCCCCGCCCCCACCACCACCTGCTGTTTATTCAGAGCTGTTGGTTAATAGTGATGGAGTGGATTCCTCCCCTACAAACCCAGAGAAAAGGAGTAAAGACTTCACTGAGATACTATGGCCTAACTCAACAACACTTTCCTCATCATCCAAGAAACAATGTGCCAGTCAGACTAGCACACTAGGAATCCCAGTGTACTCCCTAACAGAGACTCTGGCAGGACACACCCTATACAGACCTCCCCAGTCATTTCTACATGGTGCTGCTGCCATCACCACTATGATATATGACACAGAGACAAGGTCAAATGTGACACCACACGATTCCCATTCATTCACTTCAATCACTTTTAATATGCTTTATATATTGGTGGACAGCCCTTGAACACCCATAGCAGTGGTAGTGACTACATTGCCGATCACAGATTCATGCCTGGGTTATCTATATATCTATATATCTATGTGGTTGTCATTCATTGTGCATCTGGTGTCTGTTTTTAACGCTCTCTGATTAACTCATGATGGATCGGACCCCACTGGCCTTGCCCCTGAAAGGGTGGGGTTCGGACAGGGGTTTGTTTGGTTCAGGGGGTCCAGAGAGAGGGGTGTGGAGGAGAAGGGAGGCAGGGGGGGACAGCAGGGCGAGTGCCATGTCACTGGGGCCAAAGAAGAACAAAGCCGGGGAGCAGGTCTCCTATGGCCCCGTGCCAGCTGTTAAGCCAAACATCATCTCCATCACTACCCCCAAACACCCACCCTTTCCCATCTGAATGGGAGTGTGCTGGCTTCTGCTGATACACACATGCACATGCATACACACAAACACACACACACGTAGTCGGCCCAGGGGGCCATGGTCATGTCTGGGGCCCACTAGAGACTAGGGGAAAGAGCATATGGGAACATGCAGAGAAACATGTAAATACATCCACAAAACATCCACATGCACAGCAGTCACAACTATAATAAACTTGATGACTGAGAAATGGATGTCTTTCAAGCAGAAGTTGTTGGATGATGAGAGAGTGATGACAAAACTAAAACAACTGTTCAAGACATATGCTGCTTAGATAGATCCTTTGGATGATCACATATTTCGACAGAAACCATTAGCAGATTTTGGCTGTGATTCAACAATCCAAAACTGGCCTTGATGAACACAACCACCTATAAAACAGTTATAAGTCAATGAGTTGAATAAAAACATATTTTGCACTTTGCAGTCTCACACACAATTGACATAAGTGGTAAACCGTAATGTTGTAAGCACAATCAGAGGCATGGAGAATGAGACTAATCCAGTGCTGCTGGAGGAGAGGCACAGTCCCAGAGGGCAGTCATCATTTACTAGTGAATCTTTGTTTTCATTTCAACAATTTACTACCTATTTTGTGCTAACTGCCTTGCTTTTAAGATTGATGCAAAAGAAATCCACTGGTGTAGTAGATATGCTTGACCCGTTTTTATTGCAGCTTTTCACGTCTTGATTGCTGAATCATTAACACATATTTTTACTCTGACAATCGTAACTGGTACTATCCCCAGGGTTTGGAGGGCAGCCCATGTACCTCCTCCCCACAAAGGTGTTTAACCTGGTGACCTAAATAACTATCGCCCTATATCTAAATTCCTGCCTTGCAAACATATTAGAATATTTGATCAATTCTCAGTTAAGATCTTTCCTGTTTGCAAAATGTATTCAAAATGTTCATCAATCTGTCTTCAGGCCAGGTCATAGGACCATCTCTGCTTCATCATTGTTTATAAATGATATAGTTAACAGCAGGCAACATTGTGCTGCCCTTTTAATTGACCTGTCAAAGGCTTTTGACACTGTGGACCACTTATTATTAATTCAAAGGTTGTCCAAAATTGGCCTGGATCAGGCTGCATGTAACTGGTTTAAAAACGACCTGAGAGACAGGACAACATGTGTATTTTCTAATGATGTTAAATCAGATTTCCTTGATGCTACAAAAGGTGTCCAAAAGTGGTTGATTTTGGGTCCTGTACTTTTTTTTTAACAATATTTGTTTGTCTGTAAAAAAAAGGAAAGAAAGAAAAAGTAAGCTTCACTTGTATGCGGATGATACTGCTGTGTATTTTGCTGCCACTTCTGTTGACAAGACTCTGTCTGATCTACAGTCTGCCTTCATTGTTTTACAGAAAACCTTTATTGACCTCAAACTAGTATGGAATGCGGGTAAAACTAAGTAAAAATTGTTTTCTAGCGAGTGTTAAAAGGACACTAATTATTTAAGCATTTGTACTTCGGATGGTGCCCACTTGCTTGCAAATATCTGGGCATCTGGATCGACCACGGGCTGTCTTTTAGTTAACATATTGGCTTCTTCTATTTTCTTCCTCTATAGAAATACACTACCTGTCAAAACTTTTAGAACACCTACTAATTCAAAGGTTTTTCTTTATTTTTACTATTTTCTACATTGTGGAATAATAATAGTGAAGATAATAATAGTGAAGACAACAAAACTATGAAATAACACATATGGAATCATGTAGTAGCCAAAAAAGTGTTAAACAAATCAAAATATATTTTACATTTGAGATTTTTGAAATAGCCACCCTTTGCACACTCTTTGCATTCTCTCAACCAAGTAAAAACACTTTAAAGTACTACTTAAGTCTTTTTTTGGGGGTATCTGTACTTTACTATTTATATTTTGGACTACTTTTACTTTTACTTCACTGCATTCCTAAAGAAAATAATGTACTTTATAATCCATATATTTTCCTTGACACCCAAAAGTACTCGTTACATTTGAATAGTTAGCAGGACAGGAAAATGGTCCAATTCAAGTAGGTATCAACAGAACATTCTTGGTCATCCCTACTGCCTCTGATCTGGCAAGAATTAATAGTATATCTTGTGTAAATTCATCCGGTGTAGATATATATACAGTGGGGCAAAAAAGTATTTAGTCAGCCACCAATTGTGCAAGTTCTCCCACTTAAAAAGATGAGAGAGGCCTGTAATTTTCATCATAGGTACACTTCAACTATGACAGACAAAATGAGAAAAAAGAAATCCAGAAAATCACATTGTAGGATTATTTATGAATTTATTTGCAAATTATCGTGGAAAATAAGTATTTGGTCAATAACAAAAGTTGATCTAAATACTTTGTTATATACCCTTTCTTGGCAATGACAGAGGTCAAACGTTTTCTGTAAGTCTTCACGAGGTTTTCACACACTGTTGCTGGTATTTTGGCCCATTCCTCCATGCAGATCTCCTCTAGAGCAGTGATGTTTTGGGGCTGTTGCTGGGCAACACGGACTTTCAACTCCCTCCAAAGATTTTCTATGGGGTTGATTATTTTATTGATTGATGACCAACCAAGAGCATTGCACATGACTACAACAGATGAACCATATCTCCACCTTAAAACAATCCTTGCTGCTTTGTTCTGTGCAATCTGCAGCCTCCTAATTTCAATGCATGTGTCAGGACGGTGACCCAACTTAGTTGATGATCTAGCAGTATCATTAACCATTTGTTTCAAACCACAGTTCTTGGGACATCTCATACATTTAGTTATTTTTTAATTATTATGATCATTCCAATTTATATTAAAATCACTCAAGATAAATACATCTCTGTTACTATCTGTGGCCTGGTCAAACCCAGTGCATTAGTTATCCAGATAGGACACCTTAGAGCTAGGAGGTCTATACACACATCCTACCAATATGGGTGCCTGATGAGGCAGATGTACTTGAGCCTGTAGTGCCTCTATTTGACATACATTAAGGTCATCCCTTCCATTAAAAGGTATATGATTCTGACTGTACAGAGCTACACCCTCACCATTCCTATTCATGTTCCTTCTAAGTAGACTATATCCACGAATGTTCATTTGCCCATCATTTACAGATGCGTCTAAATGCGTTTCAGTGAAAGCCAAAATAGGAATATTATTTATGTTGACCAAGTTAAAAACCTCATGTATTTTGTTAGGAAGGCTACATACATTAACCTGAGCTATATGCAGCCCTTTCCTTATCAAGTAGAGATCAATAGAGCATGTATTGGTTATAGTTGAAGTTGTCATGATACACTACAACACACAAACTCAGATTTGAAGATTGAATTAAAACAGCCAGGGAGTTACTCTGAGTGCCGATACAATTTCCTGTTGATGTAAAGTTTATCCATAACCATGGAAACGTTTTGATTCAGGCAATGCTTTTCATTCATGATGGGATACAGTTTTTTCTCCTTTCATTGATCTCCGTGGGGAAGTGATAATTTATTCCCAAATCAGTGTTTCTGAGTTCTCTGCCCCTGCTCTTCGCCATTTCCTTTTGCTTAAAATTGGCAAAACATGCAATAATAGCTCGTGGCCTATTCCCAGAGGCCTTACCCATTACATAGTCTGGAGAAAGTGACATTACACACAACATCAGTGGGCAGTTTCAGTTGAGTTGACATAAAGTCAGTGTCCTCACAGATTCTGCTGTTGTCATTCTCCGGTATCCCTGAAAAGATTAGCTTGTCCGCATTGATCGACACTGCAGATCATTGTTCTGTTGAAAAACAAATGATAGTTCCACTAAGAGCAAACTAGCAAACTAGCAGTGTAGGCACACGATTCGATGGAGAGTGGTGACCGGGTGGTCCTGCTTGAATTCACCCTCTACTCATCAGTAAAATAGATAGATAAAAGGTTCCTTTGTCTTCAACCTCGCGTTGCGTTTTGGGGTTGCTGACTACTTAGGTGCAAATATGATATGTATTGCGATTCTCAGGATTATCCTGATTCTTTACGTATTGCGATTTGATAGTGATTTCATTGCGATTCGATGTTCCAAACGTATTGCTCACCATATGTCTGTTTTGATCAGTCATGGAAATAAAAAACTGAACATAAATTGGCTCTCTATTTTAAAAGAAGATTTAGAACAAGCTTTGAAGGAAAAATACTGGAGTTTTGGTGAAAATATGTTATCAAAACGACACAATATATCAAGGTCTCAACTTTGGTTCTAGAAGTGGGGGGGGACATAACCTGGTTGAGGGTCCTCCCTCAGAATTTACTTGGGCATCTAAGCTCATTACCTGCATTTCTACTAGGGCTGTCCTCGACTAAAGTAAATCTTGGTCCACCAAGAGTATTCTTTTAACTAGATACATAATTAATAGCTTCAATTGATTGGTAAACATTTTTCAACGTATATTACAGACAGAAATACTCCTCAACACTTCCTCAGACGATACCGCAGGTGAAGAAGCCGGATGTGGAGGTCCTGGGCTGACGTGGGTAGATGTGGTCTGTGGTTGTGAGGCCGGTGGGACTTGCTGCCAAATTCAAAAAAATTATGTTGGTGGCTTATGGTAGAGAAAGGAACATTCAATTATCTGGAAAGAACTCTGGTGGACATTCCTGCAGTCAGCATGTCAGCAGTCAGCATGCCAATTGCACGCTCCCGCACGCTCCCTCAAAACTTGAGACATCTTTGGCATTGTGTTGTGTGACAAAACTGCACATTTTAGAGTGGCCTTTTGTTGTCCCCAGCACAAGGTGCACCTATGTTATGATCATGCTGTTTAATCATATTATTGATATGCCAGACCTGTCAGGTGGGTGGATCATCTTGGCAAATAAGAAAATCTCACTAACAGTGATGTAAACAAATGTGTGTGCAACATTTGAGAGAAACACGATTTTTGTGCTTAAGGAACATTTCTGGGATCTTTTCAGCTCATGAAACATTTTGTTCAGTATATAAGTCTTTGTATCTCAAAATCATTGTCTGGTTAATCTATATTCTATCTACAGTAAATCACAATTATACAAATCTAAACATTCCCGAGCTCACTGTCACAGGAAACTCTGAGGGCCTGGAATATTTTAGTTCGCTAGTGCAAGATTCAGGCTGGACCCAAGTTAATAGTTGATACAATATTTCAAGTTTGTTGCAGACAGCCGCTGGGAATAATAGGATATTTATTTTTCTCAGGATAATTTCTACCTGCAGGCTGCAATGTTTTTCTTTGTTGTTGGCTTTATGTAGGCTATTTTTACATAGTTGGCAATGGCAATAGAAGTTACTTTTTAGGATTGTATCATTTTAATTTAGATTTGGATAGAATTTTGATTAACCACATGACAATGATTTTGAGATATGAAGATGTTATTATAAATTAAATTAAACTGTTTCCCTAGAAACGGTAAGATAAATTGTCATTAAACATGAGAAAGGTTGCTGACTCCTCGTGTAACCTATTACCGGCAACTTCAGGAGAGTAATGGCAGAATCTGCAAAAGCCAGCAGGAGCGGGAGGAGAATAGTTGGGTCAGGTTAGGTTATCTTCTGGTTATTTTGATCTCTGGTGCCCTCTTGAGGCAGTTGTCTTATTTCATCAAACCGTAATCTTACAGCATCAGACAAGCTCAGTGAGTATAGGTGATTTTCACTACTCTCTACAGTAACAAATACACACAGAACATTCACACATTAATGAATTATCAATAGCTAATCGCAAGTGTTGTTTTCAAGGAAATGTGTACATTCTGTTGCCTTTTTCTAAAAAACAATGGTGTGTGTGTGCCTGCATGCATGCGTGCATCCATGTGTGTGTACCATAGAGAACGATAGAGGACTCTTTTTATCTGTCCCATTATGGTGTCTGTGAGTGCCAGTGGCATGCATCCATTGATGCCAAGGGAAGCCAGACCAAAAATGACCAAAAAACATTCAAATTAATTTATCTTTTGTCTTGCTGTGTTTCATAAATGTCCTTCCATTTGCAAGAGGCTGAATATATTTCACCGGAGAAAGCATCCAACGAACGAAACAGCTCCCCTCGGTCTTTGTATGTGTCGCCCATCTATGCTGTCTGGTCAAAAAGAGTATGACATTTTTGCCGCCTGAGCATTGAATTTAAGGGAAACCAGCGAGCATTTGTGTTCCTGTGATAAAAACAATTCAATAATAATAGCCAATAAGCATTTACCTAAACTGAGTAAGCTAAGCTGTGAATTGTCCTGGCACACCCAAAAAAAGTATCAAGGGAAGCCAGTTTGAATTAGAAGCCAAACGTCATTGACAGAAAACTTGAGTTGTTGCATCCCATTGTGTCGTTGTTCTCCAGTGGCTAGCTAACTAAAATCATCCCTTTCCTGAATTAGCTATGGATGGAGATAGAGATTTGGACTTGTGGCTTTACTTAATTCTCCGTATTGGCCAATGATTATAACGGTGATTCTGATCCAACCATAAATTCATATGTTGTGCTCCTGAAAAAAACTGGAAAAAATCTACACACACACACACACACACACACACACACACACACACACACACACACACACACACACACACACACACACACACACACACATACACACACACACACACACACACACACACACACACTAATCCGAAAATGTCAGAAACATTTAACTTGCTTGACCATGCTGCAGGTCATGTAACTGTTTATTACATGCAATACGTTTTGTGGACTTCCTCAGACAGATGTAGCTGTCTTGTTTTGTGATGAAACTACGGTGTGGTTGATTTTATTTTGGCATTGTGTCTTCTTATTGTCTCGGCCTTAGGCCTACATATCATTGTGTCAAGGCATATGAACTAACAGGTTATAGAGCAAACAAAGCAATTATCACAACACATAGGTTGTAATGTGGCTTTATTTCCCTGGCTTGTTTTCCTGCTGATTTTACCCACTTACTGCTACTGGTGAGCGCATGGGCAGCGCCATTGAGGCATCTCCATTTTCATGTAGTCAATTTTCTTCTACTATGCTATGAGTTTGTAAACAAACTGAAAGGGTGCATACTGCCAACAGGTATAAAGCCAAGTTTGGTGATTTACTGCCACCTGCAGGTGTGGAACGTTTGCTCACGAGTATAAGTAAAAAAAAAAAAATAATTGGCTGATCCATCCTGATGACCCATATGGAATTATGTAATCCTTCCTTAACGCATAGAAAGTCCCACCTAGTTGACTACTTCAAAATGATGAAAGTCCTCAATGGTGCTGCCCTTGATAAAACAAGATTGTGGGCACTAGAGTCCTCTATCTATCTATATGGTCAAGTTCACTGAGTAGTCTTGCTTCTGCGATCACACTTTCTCTCCGTTCATTTTCCACCACGTGACAGTTGTCTATGATGTTTTGTCCACAAAACGCTTCACAACTCAACTTCTTAGTGGTGCCCATAAAGAATGAGAGATACTGTGAAGACTGACAGATATAACGAGCAAACCAAATCAAGCACAATTATTTGAAAGTGTCTGAGCCAGGTGTGCTCCCTACCCAGGTCAGTGGTCTCTGTGCTTCTGTCTCTAGGCACGTTCTCTGAGGAGGATGGGAGGTGGAGGGAGCTGAAGGAGACTAATAAACATAAAAGAAAGATACTTTTGGATACTTTTAAAAAGTGATTTGACAAACATGTTATTGATGATTGTGGCTGCCGCAAGTGCCACTCGAGATAAGCGGGTTGCTTGTATTTCCCCGTTTGAGTTTGTATTTGTAAAATTGCTGACCCTGCAGCTACAGCATGTTGGACGAGGTCTCTATCTCAGTAAAGATTTAATCAATTAAATCAAATGCTGAGCAGACTGACAGAGCAGTCATCAATCCACAGCCTACTTACCTTGGACCTTTAGTCCCCTGGATGCAGAAGTGGTAAGAACCTTCCGACTGTACACACACACACACACACACACACACACACACACACACACACACACACACACACACACACACACACACACACACACACACACACACACACACACACACACACACACACACACACACACACACACACACACACGGGTAGATGCCCTCATCTGCTTTGGAAGTGCCGTAAACTGACAGATAACTCTCACATTCGTTTGGAATTAAAGACAAAACAGCAGACAAACATTTAAAGCAGAGCTTGATGATGAGTTGGGTGTTAGTGCTGGGCTACAACAAAAACACATGCAACCCTTAGGAGCTTAAGGACAGGAGTTGAGAACCAATGCTTGTGTTAGTATTCCGGTTAAGTTTTCTTTCCCATCCTGACACAGTTGTTCCACGAGGGTCAGGACATGGGATAGCGATGCTGTCTGCTAGCTCTGAGACATGGCTGAACAGGACTGAGTTGTTGAACAGTTGGGCTTTGACCACAATCACCTCTGTCACAGACATGAGGCAGGTGTCTGCTGCCTTCCTCCTGGAAGATAGATAGATACATTCAAATATGCAGTGTACAACAAGCTATCAGAAATACACACACAAGTTTGAATTTAATCTGGACACGTAATGAAACACTGTTATAACTAATGATCTTCTCTAACATATCAGCCATTATATTCAACAGCTATTGATAAGAAGAACATTGTCCAGTTCAACACACTTCATCATATTTTAAATGTACAGTCTAAAATAAACAAATAAAGTACAAAAGGTATATCCAGCTGATGTCGTTCCTGTACCATTAGAGACTGAAAATAGACTTACTAAGTCAGTGGAGACCTTGGTTGAGACCAGGTTGAGACCATGCTTCAAACATAAAGATATAAAACTGTATTTTTTTGTGAAGAATCAACAACAAGTGGGACACAATCATGAAGTGGAACGACATTTATTGGATATTTCAAACTTTTTTAACAAATCAAACACTGAAAAATTGGGCGTGCAAAATGATTCAGCCCCTTTACTTTCAGTGCAGCAAACTCTCTCCAGAAGTTCAGTGAGGATCTCTGAATGATCCAATGTTGACCTAAATGACTAATGATGATAAATACAATCCACCTGTGTGTAATCAAGTCTCCGTATAAATGCACCTGCACTGTGATAGTCTCAGAGGTCCGTTAAAAGCGCAGAGAGCATCATGAAGAACAAGGAACACACCAGGCAGGTCCGAGATAGAAGTTTAAAGCCGGATTTGGATACAAAAAGATTTCCCAAGCTTTAAACATCCCAAGGAGCACTGTGCAAGCGATAATATTGAAATGGAAGGAGTATCAGACCACTGCAAATCTACCAAGACCTGGCCGTCCCTCTAAACTTTCAGCTCATACAAGGAGAAGACTGATCAGAGATGCAGCCAAGAGGCCCATGATCACTCTGGATGAACTGCAGAGATCTACAGCTGAGGTGGGAGACTCTGTCCATAGGACAACAATCAGTCGTTATTGCACAAATCTGGCCTTTATGGAAGAGTGGCAAGAAGAAAGACATTTCTTAAAGATATCCATAAAAAGTGTTGTTTAAAGTTTGCCACAAGCCACCTGGGAGACACACCAAAATGTGGAAGAAGGTGCTCTGGTCAGATGAAACCAAAATTGAACTTTTTGGCAACAATGCAAAACGTTATGTTTGGCGTAAAAGCAACACAGCTCATCACCCTGAACACACCATCCACACTGTCAAACATGGTGGTGGCAGCATCATGGTTTGGGCCTGCTTTTCTTCAGCAGGGACAGGGAAGATGGTTAAAATTGATGGGAAAATGTATGGAGCCAAATACAGGACCATTCTGGAAGAAAACCTGATGGAGTCTGCAAAAGACCTGAGACTGGGACGGAGATTTGTCTTCCAACAAGACAATGATCCAAAACATAAAGCAAAATCTACAATGGAATGGTTCAAAAACAAACATATCCAGGTGTTAGAATGGCCAATCAAAGTCCAGACCTGAATCCAATCGAGAATCTGTGGAAAGAACTGAAAACTGCTGTTCACAAATGCTCTCCATCCAACCTCACTGAGCTCGAGCTGTTTTGCAAGGAGGAATGGGAAAAAATGTCAGTCTCTTGATGTGCAAAACTGATAGAGACATACCCCAAGCGACTTACAGCTGTAATCGCAGCAAAAGGTGGCGCTACAAAGTATTAACTTAAGGGGGCTGAATAATTTTGCACGCCCAATTTTTCAGTTTTTGATTTGTTAAAAAAAGTTTGAAATATCCAATAAATGTCGTTCCACTTCATGATTGTGTCCCACTTGTTGTTGATTCTTCACAAAAAAATACAGTTTTATATCTTTATGTTTGAAGCCTGAAATGTGGCAAAAGGTCGCAAAAGGTCGCAAAGTTCAAGGGGGCCGAATACTTTCGCAATGCACTGTAAATTGATAAAGAAAATGCCCAATGCTTGTTCACCATTAAAAACACATGTTGTTCTTTATTATAAAAGCTTAAATACTTGGTTAAATAAAAACGTTTGTTTTTAATGGTCAGCGAGTGCTGTGCCTTTTCCTTTTCAATGATGATACATTTTTTGGGTTGCATCTTGACTCATCTTGATCGCCCTCCACTTCTTTCCATCTTAATCATTTAAAAAATAAATAAACAACAAACAGGTCATTGTCACGCCCTGACCTTAGTTATCTATGTTTTATGTGTTATTTTGATTAGGTCAGGGTGTGACGAGGGTGGTTATGTGTGTTTTTGTCCTGTCTAGGTTTTTTGCATATCTATGGGGTTTTCGTATGTCTAGGTAATGTAGGTCTATGGTGGCCTGAATTGGTTCCCAATCAGAGGTAGTTGTTTATCGTTGTCTCTGATTGGGGATTCTATTTAGGTTGCCATTTTCCATTTTGGTTTGTGGGTTGTGTTCTATGTTTAGTTGCCTGTTTGCACTAGTCATATTGCGTCACGGTTCGTGCTTTTCATTAAAAGAGTTATGTACGCTTATCACGCTGCGCCTTGGTCTCCTAATTATGACGACAGTCATGGTATAATTCAAGGCTTGACTTGAGGTCACAGTTCAATTACACAGCAAAAGGTCTCCAGGAATAAGCTCCAGGACCAACGTTGGCCATCCAAGCCATAGAGCAAAATATCCATATAAAGACATTATACACATTGTCAAATAACTAATACAGTTCTGTGCTATAGTATGTCCCAGGTGTTTGATAAAGTTCTATACTACTGTACAATGCAGTTGTTGGCTGAGGATTCAGACCCCCTTTTTGGCTCAGAGGGCATGTGGTATCTCATACACTTCCAGAAGTAGCCATTAGGGGCTGCAGTTGAGCTGCTGTTTCCAGAGCTGGGCCTCCACCTCATGGCTTCCTCCTAATGTAGCTTAGTGACTCAAGCAGGGAGGTGTAGTCTACCTTGGCATCTGTCTCCACCAGGACCACCCAGAGCCCATGTTGGATAAAAGCGTTGTATAGGCCAATCTGTTGGTCTTAGCCAGGGTGGTCCTGCAGCTTCTGTTGCAGTGGTAACTGGTAATCAGGATTCATGTTGGAGTCCAGAGAGGATCCACTCTGGGCTGACAGGAGGATTATGAGTCGTCTGCTTCTCTGTAAAGTATCAAATCAAATGTATTTATATAGCCCTTCATACATCAGCTGATATCTCAAAGTGCTGTACAGAAACCCAGCCTAAAACCGCAAACAGCAAGCAATGCAGGTGTTGAAGCACGTTGGCTAGGAAAAACTCCCTAGAAAGGCCAAAACCTAGGAAGAAACCTAGAGAGGAACCAGGCTATGAGGGGTGGCCAGTCCTCTTCTGGCTGTGCCGGGTGGAGATTATAACAGAACATGGCCAAGATGTTAAAATGTTCATAAATGACCAGCATGGTCAAATAATAGGTCTGGGGCAGGTAGCACGTCCGGTGAACAGGTCAGGATTCCATAGCCGCAGGCAGAACAGTTGAAACTGGAGCAGCAGCACGGCCAGGTGGACTGGGGACAGCAAGGAGTCATCATGCCAGGTAGTCCTGAGGCATGGTCCTACGGCTCAGGTCCTCCGAGTGAGAGAAAGAAAGAGAAAAAGAGAGAATTAGAGAGAGCATACTTAAATTCACACAGGACACCGGATAAGACAGGAGAAGTACTCCAGATATAACAAACTGACCCTAGCCCCCCGACACATAAACTACTGCAGCATAAATACTCAGGAGACACTGTGAACCCATCCGATGATATCCCCGGACAGGGCCAAACAGGAAGGATATAACCCCACCCACTTTTCCAAAGCACAGCCCCCACACCACTAGAGGAATATCTTCAACCACCAACTTACCATCCTGAAACAAGGCCGAGTATAGCCCACAAAGATCTCTGCCACGGCACAACCCAAGGGGGGCGCCAACCCAGACAGGAAGATCACATCAGTGACTCAACCCACTCAAGTGACGCACCCCTCCTAGGGACGGCATGAAAGAGCACCAGTAAGCCAGTGACTCAGCCCCTGTAATAGGGTTAGAGGCAGAGAATCCCTGTGGAAAGAGGGGAACTGGCCAGGCAGAGACAGCAAGGGCGGTTCGTTGCTCCAGAGCCTTTCCGTTCACCTTCACACTCCTGGGCCAGACTACACTCAATCATATGACCCACTGAAGAGATGAGTCTTCAGTAAAGACTTAAAGGTTGAGCCCGAGTTTGCGTCTCTCACATGGGTAGGCAGACCATTCCATAAAAATGGAGCTCTATAGGAGAAAGCCCTGCCTCCAGCTGTTTGCTTAGAAATTCTAGGGACAATTAGGAGGCCTGCGTCTTGTGACCGTAGCGTACGTGTAGGTATGTACGGTAGGACCAAATCAGAGAGATAGGTAGGAGCAAGCCCATGTAATACTTTGCAGGTTAGCAGTAAAACCTTGAAATCAGCCCTTGCCTTGACAAGAAGCCAGTGTAGGGAGGCTAGCACTGGAGTAATATGATAACATTTTTTGGTTCTAGTCAGGATTCTATCAACCGTATTTAGCACTAACCAAAGTTTATTTAGTGCTTTATCCAGGTAGCCGGAAAGTAGAGCATTGCAGTAGTCTAACCTAGAAGTAACAAAAGCATGGATTAATTTTTCTGCATCATTTTTCGACAGAAAGTTTCCGATTTTTGCAATGTTACGTAGATGGAAAAAAGTTGTCCTTGAAACAGTCTTGATATGTTCGTCAAAAGAGAGATCAGGGTCCAGAGTAATGCCGAGGTTCTTCACAGTTTTATTTGAGACGACTGTACAACCATTAAGATTAATTATCAGATTCAACAGAAGATCTCTTTGTTTCTTGGGACCTAGAACAAGCATCTCTGTCACTTTCTTATGTCTGAAACACAGGCTTCTAGCGAGGGCAATTTTGGGGCTTCACCATTGTTTCATTAAAATGTACAGCTGTGTGTCATCCGCATAGCAGTGAAAGTTAACATTATGTTTCCGAATGACATCCCCAAGAGGTAAAATATATGGTGAAAACAATAGTGGTCCTAAAACGGAACCTTGAGGAACCCCTAAATTTACAGTTGACTTGTCAGAGGACAAACCATTCACAGAGACAAACTGATATCTTTCCGACAGATAAGATCTAAACCAGGCCAGAACTTGTCCGTGTAGACCAATTTGGGTTTCCAATCTCTCCAAAAGAATGTGGTGATCAATTTTATCAAAAGCAGCACTAAGGTCTAGGACCACGAGGACAGATGCAGAGCCTCGGTCTGATGCCATTAAAAGGTAATTTACCACCTTCGCAACTGCAGTCTCAGTGCTATGATCGGGTCTAAAACCAGACTGAAGTGTTTCATATTCATGGTTTGCCTTCAGGAAGGCAGTGAATTGCTGAGCAACATTTTTTTCTAAACATTTTGAGAGGAATGGGAGATTCGATACAGGTCAATAGTTTTTAATATTTTCTGGGTCAAGGTTTGGATTTTTCAGAAGAGGTTTATATTACTGCCACTTTTAGTGAGTTTGGTACACATCCAGTGGATAGAGAGCCGTTTATTATGTTCAACATAGGAGGGCCAAGCACAGGAAGCAGCTCTTTCAGTAGTTTAGTTGGAATAGGGTCCAGTATGCAGCTTGAAGGTTTAGAGGCCATGATTATTTTCATCATTGTGTCAAGAGATATAGTACTAAAACACTTGAGTGTCTCTCTTGATCCTAGGTCCTGGCAGAGTTGTGCAGACTCTGGACAACGAGCTTTGAAGGAATACGCAGATTTAAAGAGGAGTCCGTAATTTGCTTTCTAATAATCATGATCTTTTCCTCAAAGAAGTTCATGAATTTATTACCGCTGAAGTGAAAGCCATCCTCACTTGGGGAATGCTGCATTTTAGTTAGCTTTGCGACAGTATCAAAAATATTTTCCTCAATTAAGTTGGAAAAATAGAATGATCAAGCAGCAGTAAGGGCTCTTCAATACTGCATGGTACTGTCTTTCCAAGCTATCAGCTAGTCGGAAGACTTCCAGTTTAGTGTGGCGCCATTTCCGTTCCAATTTTCTGGAAGCTTACTTCAGAGCTCGGGTATTTTCTGTATACCAGGGAGCTAGTTTCTTATGAGAAATTGTTTTAGTTTTTAGTGGTGCAACTGCCTCTAGGGTATTGATTAAATTGAGTTCCTCAGTTATGTGGTTAACTGATTTTTGTCCTCTGACATCCTTGGGTAGGCAGAGGGAGTCTGGAAGGGCATCAAGGAATCTTTGTATTGTCTATGAATTTATAGCATGACTTTTGATGCTCCTTGGTTGGGGTCTGAGCAGATTATTTGTTGCAATTTCAAACGTAATAAAATGGTGGTCCGATAGTCCAGGATTATGAGGAAAAACATTAAGATCCACAACATTTATTCCATGGGACAAAACTAGGTCGAGAGAATGACTGTGACAGTGAGTAGGTCCAGAGACATGTTCGACCAAACCCACTGAGTCGATGATGGCTCCGAAAGCCTTTTGGAGTGGGTCTGTGGACTTTTCCATGTGAATATTAAAGTCACCAAAAATTGGAATATTATCTGCTATGACTACAAGGTCCGATAGGAATTCAGGGAACTCAATGAGGAACACTGTATATGGCCCAGGAGGCCTGTAAACAGTAGCTATAAAAAGTGATTGAGTAGGCTGCATAGATTTCATGACTAGAAGCTCAAAAGACGAAAACGTCGTAAACATGGGAATTTAGTCTTATTTGTTGAACGGGGATTATGCAGTAGATTTAAGATTCAACGTGCCACGATTGAGTTTTCTCTAAAGCAAATTTTATGTGCCTAATTGGTCAAGATTAAGGCCGGGATTCAATCTGATTGTGGGTTGTCAACAGTGCAGCTTTTAAAGGCAATGTTCCCGCAATCCCAGAGATCGCAATTACGGTGAACACTGTATATGTCGGCTCAATTAGAAAGTGCCTTTAAAAGCAGCATTGTCAACAGCCTGCTATCAGATTGAATCCTGGCCCAAAGCAGTAACATGACAGAGCATTAGCAAAACTTCAATAGAAATGTGTGTGTGTGTGTGTGTGTGTGTGTGTGTCTGGGCACCTTCTCCAGGGAGGTCGTCCTGGCCTGCTGACAGAGTGTGTATCCATATCGTCTCTCCAGCAGCTCAGATAGAACCTGCAGAGCAAACGTCTCTGCCCTGGACAACCCATGGTGCTTTCAAGACTACTGGGAACAAAACAAAAAAATGAGGAATCATGATGACATCACATCAGTGATCTTCATGTCGTATATCTAGAAAGAGGCCGTATATCTAGAAATCTCACTAAAGTCAGATTTTGCACTTCCAAGTTAAGTTGTTTTGAGCACGGCACAAATCATGCTTCATTGACAGCATGGCCAATGTTGACTGTTTAGAATTTTAAACTAGGAAAAAAGAGCCTTAATCTTAGACTTGGGACCACACAGCCACTCCACTGAATAGCAGGCTAGTGATTGCTTCGCAATGCTTGCAGTTAGCCACACTGATTCCTTCCAAACCACTCATTGAATTTGCATCCAATGTGCGTCTTTATGTTGAATGGCCGATGAGCACCGATACACTTTGTCTATCATTTCTCTTCCTTATTTCTCTTCATATGATAAGGATTAAAAAGGATTGGCCAGTAGACTATCGACTTGATTCATGAGGATGACTGCTAGCTAGACTTTGAAAGTATGATGTTGATCAGTCCAATCAAAGCTATTGTAGATTTAATGTGATTTGACGTCATTTTATCTGTGGCCAATGATCTTGAGCCTCTTCGAAGGGCACTTCTAATGTAGCTCTATGGCAGCACCCAAGTGTCTTGAATTTTTTAGCTCTACCCTTAGACTTGGCAGTGACGTAGTGTCCCCATGAGTGACAGAACACTGAGCCAATCACGGCGCAACGCTTCGTATTTTCTGCTGGTTTGCCCCACCACCACAGAAAGCACTGAGCTAGGCTAAAACACCTGCATTTTGTAACTGCCTTAATCAAGAAAACAAAAAGAGGCCGCGTTTGTATGCGGCTTTATTAACTCAATGATATATATATTTTTTTACATTATTTACAAACTGATGTGTGACACATATTAATGCCAAAATAACATGCAAAACAGGCAAGCCCCCAAAAAACCGAAACATTTTGGCTCTGCCCCACCTGCCCTGAATGACAAGTCGCAACTGGGCGGCACCCACATCTCCATAAAAGAACCTTCCAGAAATGAAAATCTTCCACTCTTAATGTGCAGGTGATAGGTTATGTGATGCGTAAAAGACACTGCTGGTTAGAGGCAAGGTGGAACGCATGACTCGTTCATTCGTCAGAACAGAAATGTTGGCCTATACGCCTACAGGAGGGAGCTGTTGAGGATAGTTTGCTTTGAAGTATATTTGCCATTGCTAAAGCAACTTGAATTATCTGAATGGTACTCTCTTTGTTTTTTGTTTTTTTTACTGGTGAAGAAACAACTGAGCCAGCCGAATAAAACCTTTTGGTTGTACTTGATTTTTGACACTAGCACCCCAATTTCACTTTCAGTTACGTTTTAGTTTTCTCAGCATTTAAAAAAAAAACATTTTTGTATTACATGGTATGGCGTTGTATATTCCCCTCATGCTTTAAAGGGATGATTTTTGACCATATATGATTAATTAGGAGCATTTTGAAATGCAAATGGCCAAGGTCGTGCACAAGCACTGAGGCTGAGAACAATTTATATTTATCAATGGTTATTTTATACCGGTGTGTGTATGACACTCATAGGATTGTTTGATAAATCACACTTTTTCTATGCATATGAACATTCTCTAAATTCCGTTCGTAAGTAGTATTTTTAGAATAGTTTCTACGCAATATTGATTAACGAGGCCCCAGGAATCTTTTGTGACCATGGGAGATTTCTATGTTTACTCACCTCTCTTTTTGGGCACAAGGTTGTTCAGTTTCCTATAGGCCAACACCAGGGCCACTTTACAGCCATAGAAAATACCAGGCAGAGACACATGCACGTGTAGAAACCACTGTGAATGGCTAAAAGGGAAAGAAGTGAGATATAATGGTATCACATTCTGTGCTGACAGACAGTAGCTACTAGTCTAAGCTACTGTTACAATAGAGAGAGAACTCTACTAGGCAGGTGTAAATTCCAGCATGAATCTCAGTAATATTGATCACCCGGAGCCTCTTCAGACCATCTTCTTCAATGATCTTCTCTCCATGCTGGTCGACAGGGCTACAGTCCTGCATAGCCCATCGGAGATGTTGTGTGTCAAAGTTAGCTCACGCAATCCTATCTACTTATCCCACAATAGAAATGTCATCAATGTTTTTTATTAAGTTACCAATTTTGAGCAACTGACATTCATGACAGGCAAGGCAGTTAGTTAAGCTAAACAACAGTTCAGTCATGATTGTATTATGTCCATTATCACAAGCTCATGTCAGCTACTATCAATCTGTTACGTTATTACTATGACATTGTAATGCATGCCAAGCCAGAGGCTGTCGGTGCCGTTTAAGATGAGGATTATTTTTTATTTTATGAGCATAGCCATATTTCTATTACAGCATATTGGATGACTGTCATTCATATTCCATTCACCCAGTTCAATGTAACATTGATAGGTTTAGGCTACTACATGACAATGTTCCCTATACCCATCATGAGGTTGCTACAACCTAGCCTATGAATGAAAGTTTACAGGTCAAGAGAAGAATTTGAGTAATCAAGGTGACAGACAATGACACATTCAGTACCTCCTTGCACTCTTGCCTGTGATCTAGGGTGTAATCATTAGTCCAACAGTTGCAAACGACAGTTTATATTGTTTATTAAATTTATTCAGCTATGTTTATCCCCGTTTCGTTCCGTTTGCTTCTGTTTAAGTTTTTCTTCCAACAGAATTGACAGAATGAATACAGTCATGGCCAAAAGTTTTGAGAATGACACAAATATACATTTTCACAAAGTCTGCTGCCTCAGTTTGTATGATGGCAATTTGCAAATACTCCAGAATGTTATGAAGAGTGATCAGTTGAATTGCAATTCATTGCAAAGTCCCTCTTTGCCATGCAAATGAACTGAATCCCAAAAAATCATTTCTACTGCATTTCACTCCTGCCAGAAAAGGACCAGCTGACATCATGTCATTGATTCTCTCGTTAACACAGGTGTGAGTGTTGACGAGGACAAGGCTGGAAATCACTCTGTGTTGCTGATTGAGTTTGAATAACAGACTGGAAGCTTCAAAAGGTGGGTGGTGCCAGTAATCAATGTTCTTCCTCTGTCAACCTTTAGGGAAACACATGATGGCATCATTGCTTTGCACAAAAGGGGCTTCACAGGCAAGGATATTGCTGCCAGTAAGATTGCACATAAATCAACCATTTATTATCAAGAACTTCAAGGAGAGAGGTTCAATTGTTGTGAAGGCTTCAGGGTGCCCAAGAAAGTCCAGCAAGTGTCAGGACCGTCTCCTAATGTTGATTCAGCTGTGGGATCGGGGCACCACCAGTACAGAGCTTGCTCAGGAATGGCAGCAGGCAGGTGTGAGTGCAACTGCACGCACAGTGAGGTGAAGACTTTTGGAGGATGGCCTGGTGTCAAGAAGGGCAGCAAAGAAGCCACTTCTCTCCAGGAAAAACATCAGGGACAGACTGATATTCTGCAAAAGGTACAGGGATTGGACTGCTGAGGACTGGGGTAGTCATTTTCTCGGATGAATCCCCTTTCAGATTGTTTGAGGCATCTGGAAAAAAGCTTGTCCGGAGAAGACAAGGTGAGTTCTACAATCATGTCTGTGTCATGCCAACAGTAAAACATCCTGAGACCATTCATGTGTGGGGTTGCTTCTCAGCCAAGGTAGTGGGCTCACTCACAATTTTGCCTAAGAACACAGCCATGAATAAAGAATGGTACCAACACATCCTCCGAGAGCAACTTCTCCCAACCATCCAGGAACAGTTTGGTGACGAACAATGCCCTTTCCAGCATGATGGAGCACCTTGCCGTGAGGCAAAACTGATAACTAATTGGCTCTGGGAACAAAACAATGATATTTTGGGTCCATGGCCAGGAAACTCCCCAGACCTTAATCCCATTGAGAACTTGTGGTCAATCATCAAGAGGCGGGTGGATAAACAAAACTCCACAAATTCTGACAAACTCCAAGCATTGATTATGCAAGATTTGGCTGCCATCAGTCAGGATGTGGCCCAGAAGTTAATTGACAGCATGCAAGGGCAGAAAAAGAAGGGTCAACACTGCAAATATTGACTCTTTGCATCAACTTCATGTAATTGTCAATTGTCAATTGGCATTATAAAATGCTTGTAATTATACTTCCGTTTTCCATAGTAACATCTGACAAAAATATCTAAAGACACTGAAGCAGAAAACTTTGTGAAAATGTATATTTGTGTCATTCTCAAAACCTTTGGCCACAACTGTACACCCTTGGTCACACACAAGCACAGTTCACTTTCATAGTAGCCACATACAAACAGCATGAACTAAATAAAGGTAAATTAATAAATGATGCCACCTGTCTTTCATGACAGCATCGGTGAAGACAAACATTAGGCTGTCTACATTACATAGTCAAGCATAATGCACCATTTCTCACACCTAAAGTACAGCCACAATTTAGAATAAAGCCTTAAGAAATTAAGCCAACAGGTTACTTATTAAAGCTTTATACCTGTTTAATAGGTTAATAAGATAAGGAACACTGCATTAAATAGCCTACCTTATTTTGGATATAGCGTTTTATGGTGCATAATAAAGATCATAGCAACAGTTGGTATAGGAGAAGCAATTAACCACATGTGTTGTTTAACACAGCCACTTTGCTCAAGTGATTGCATCCCCACTCTATCCAACCTGCCCATTCAAACTGAATAACACAAAGTGACACAACCTCTCATGTCATTCCCCCTCGCTTGAAGAGTGCACTTTGCTGTCTGCGCTTTCATCCTGACTTACCTTGGCAGTAGGAGATGTGGCGCAACAGAGTTAAAAATATATATATATATTTCACCTTTATTTGACCAGTTAGGCCAGTTGAGAACAAGTTCTCATTTACAACTGCGATCTGGCCAATATAAAGCAAAGCAGTGCGACAATAAACAACAACACAGAGTTACACGTGGGATAAACAAAAGTACAGTCAATAACACAATAGAAAAATCTATATACAATGTGTGCAAATGGAGTATGGAGTTAAGGCAATAATAGGCCATAGTAGCAAAGTAATTACAATTTAGCAAATTAACACTGGAGTGATAGATGTGCAGATGATGAGGTAGGTAGTTGGGTGGGCTATTTACAGATGGGCTGTATACAGCTGCAGCGATCGGTAAGCTGCTCAGATACAGTAGCTGCTTAAAGTTAGTGAGGGAGATATAAGTCTCCAACTTCAGTGATTTTTGCAATTTGTTCCAGTCACTGGCAACAAAGAACTGGAAGGAAAGGCGGCCAAAGGAGGTGTTTGCTTTGGGGATGACCAGTGAGATATACCTGCTGGAGCGCATGCTACGAGTGGGTGTTGTTATGGCGACCAGTGAGCTGAGATAAGGCGGAGCTTTACCTAGCAAAGATTTATAGATGAGTCATGAGAAAGCAGAGGAGGAACTCCCCTGACATGATGTTCCGAGTCTGAGACAGAAAAAAATAGACCTAGCATCACATTTCACACGCCTTTAAAATGTATATATTACATTTCTGTGAAATAGCCTATGAGCGGTCGTTGGAAAACACATCTCAAAAACAAGGCTCCTGAGAAATGTCCTGTCTTTGAATAAACCAACTCCTCAAGGACGCATTTAATTATGGCAAGGTGTTCCAATTAGCTGCATTTGCTAGCACTTTCAGCTCACGTGCCCAAAAGCTGACGCTGGGCCAGGAGAACTCGGACAAAAACTTCAAAAAGATATATTCCAGGTCGAATAAACTGGTCAAACTAAGTAGAGAATCAATCTTCAGGATGTTATTTTCATATATATCCAATAACGTTCCAACCGGAACATACGTTTTCATCTGCAGCCAAATGGAACGATGGTGACATCCACAGACAAATGCGCCACAGGGAAATTGCATTCTGCCAGGACAGTGACTCATTCCCCTCCCATTCGGTCAAAGTTCACACCAGAGGCTCCATTCCACGTTCTACTGAAGGAGGACACCTAGTGGAAGGCGTAGGAAGTGCTAACATATCCATATCTTATTTGGAAGTGAAGAGGCGATGACTTAAAATTAGACCCGCATTCAGAATTTCACTTCCTGTTTGGAAGATTGCCTGCCCTATGAGTTCTGTTATACTCACAGACATAATTCAAACAGTTTTAGAAACTTTCGAGTGTTTTCTATCCAATAGTAATAATAATATGCATATATTAGCAATCTAGACCAGAGTAGGATGCAGTTCACTATGGGCACGCCATTCATCCAAAGTGAAAATACTGCCCCCTATCCCCAACAAGTTAACCAGTTGCACTTAGCCATCCCGGATCCGGGATCGTGAATACAGACTCAAGCTCATTACCATAACGCAACGTTAACTATTCATGAAAATCGCAAATGAAATTAAATAAATATGCTAGCTCTCAAGCTTAGCCTTTTGTTAACAACACTGTCATCTCAGATTTTCAAAATATGCTTCTCAACCATAGGAAAACAATCATTTGTGTAACAGTAGCTAGCTAGCGTAGCATTTAGCGTTAGCATTAGCGTTAGCATTCAGCAGGCAACATTTTCACAAAAACCAGAAAAGCATTCAAATAAAATCATTTACCCTTGAAGAACTTCAGATGTTTTCAATGAGGAGACTCTGTTAGATAGCAAATGTTCAGTTTTGAACATGAAAGATTATTTGTTTAGGAGAAATCGCTCCGTTTGGTGCGTCACGTTTGGCTACCAAAAAAAAACGAAAATCCAGTCATCAAAACGCCTAACTTTTTTCCAAATGAACTCCATAATATCGACTGAAACATGGCAAACGTTGTTTAGAACCAATCCTCAAGGTGTTTTTCACATATCTCTTCGATGATATATCGTTCGTGGAAGTGTGCTTTCTGTCCTGAATCCCAGGAGAAAATGCCCGCAACTGAAGATTACGCACCAATTTAGACAAAGGACACCGGGCGGACTCCTGGAAAATGTAGTCTCTTATGGCCAATCTTCCAATGATATGCCTACAAATACGTCACAATGCTGCAGACATCTTGAAGAAACGACAGAAAGCGCAGGCTCGTTCCTGGTGCATTCACAGCCATATAAGGAGACATTGGAAAACAGAGCTTTAGAAATTCTGCTCATTTCCTGTTTGAAGTTTCATCTTGGTTTCGCCTGTAGCATGAGTTCTGTGGCACTCACAGATAACATCTTTGCAGTTTTGGAAACGTTAGACTGTTTTCTTTCCAAAGATGTCACTTAAATGCAAAGTCGAGCATCTTTTTGTGACAAAATATTGCGCTTAAAACGGGCACGTTTTTTTTATCCAATAATGAAATAGCGCCCCATAGATTCTTAAGGGGAATGAAACCCAGATTACGGAACCGAATGACAAAGTGCGTGACAAAACACACAAATGAAAACCCAAGGGATATCCAGCCCTATTCAGCAGTGAATGCACTTCATTTGCGGGAAATCCATTTCTAGGCCTACTAGTATTTTGCCAGAAAATGTCTTAGGCTATAGTTTACATACAATTATTCCCTCAAGGCGCTACTCTCAGTGCGTCTCTGCTTTTAGGAGTGAATGAGTATTTACAACTAACCACCGTTTCTCTGTTGAAATGTAGACACCATAAATTATGTTCAAACTTCTAAATTCATTAATAATTGTTTTGTTGTAAATTTGTCAGTCAAACTTACCTTAGAAATGTAGTTGGATGCTATTTGCTTTGTTTGTGGTGGAATGAACACCTCCTCATTTGGCATGTAGCCTATCAATAGGCTCTCCCTTGGCGGAGTTCCCAGACCCTGTGACCTGGTCTCAGACCATGTTGTAGAATTCTGTATGTAAATCCAATATACTCCATTTAGTATGATATGTTACGTTTCGTGCGGTATGTATTAATTTGTGGATGTCTAACACCCATTTCGTATGACTTATTACAAATGACGCAATTCGTATTATATGTTATGAATTTGCATAATGTATGATATTTTACGAATTTGCAAAAAGTATTATATGATATGAACTCTAGCTAGCTGGCTAACGTTAAGCTAGGCTAGTGTTTAGGGTTGGGTTTAAGGTTAAGGTTAATTTTAGGAGTTAGGTTAAAGGGTTAAGGTTAGGTTTAGGAGAATGGTTAGCTAAAATGGTTATGGTTAGGGTTTAAGGACGGGTTAGCTAAAAGGGTTATGGTTAGGGTTAGGAGAATGGTTAGCTAACATGCTAAGTAGTTGCAAAGTAGCTAAAAATTTGTAATAGTTGAACACTTGCTAATTAGCTAAAATGCTGAAGTTGTCCGTGATAAGATTCAAACTCAAAACCTGGGTGGCTAGATGTTCGCATTATACGTCCACCATGACCAACCACCCTACTTTTGTTTTTGCCTTAAGCAATCATCTGTCTTATGTAACCATACCAAACATAACATATCATACTAATTTGAATGTACCGGATTTACATTTACTACGTTACGTCTAGTTCATGAGACCAGGCTGGACACTTTTAACCTACAGTACCTGGACCTGCTTTTGTCTCAAGTGTGCATCTTATGCCTGGTTCCATTACACGAGCCCGTGTTCTACTTTGCGCCACCGCCACTGGGCATTTGTGAGCTTAGAACTTGGCCTAGTAACAATTGAAATGTGAAGTGTATATATTTTAGGGAAGCAATTCTTATCTAAAAAGGTGGATGAATGTTAGGTCTACTGATAAAAACAAACACACACACAACAAACAAATAAACAAACACTTAACGTTTAATTATCACACCAATGTATCTTTATAGGCCTACATATTTCGCCAATGTTTCACAACTCATGGATTTTGAAATCAATATAAGTCAACTCATTAAGACTGTTTAATTGAACCACTACTAGAATGAACCATTAGATTATTTCTCATATTAACTTCACTTGACATGAGTTAAAATATTTTTGAAAGATTACATCAATTATTAATTTCAAATGGCATTGGATAACAGTTAAACAGGTTACCAGTCACAGCTAAATGCCTACTTGAATGAAGGTTAGCCACACAACCAACTTCTGCAAACATCACACCCTTTCTGGGAAGTTTCTAGGAAGTTTCAGAGAACACTACAATAATATGCTTGAGGCTTGCAAGCTGAAGAACTGAAGAACACCATCCCAACTGTGAAGCATGGGGGTGGCAACATCATGTTGTGGGGGTGCTTTGCTGCAGGAGGGACTGGAGCACTTCACAAAATAGACGACATCAAGAGGAAGGAAAATGATGTGGATATATTGAAGCAACATCTCAAGACATCAGTCAGGAAGTTAACCTTTTTGGGATAGGGGGCAGCATTTTCACTTTTGGATGAATAGCGTGCCCAGAGTGAACTGCCTCCTACTCTGTTCCAGATGCTAATATATGCATATTTGTATTACTATTGGATAGAAAAGTTTCTAAAACTGTTTGAATGATGTCTGTGAGTATAACAGAACTCATATGGCAGGCGAAAACCTGAGAAAAATCCAACCAGGACATCTGAGGTTTGTAGTTTTTCAAAGCTTTGCCTATCGAGTACACATTGAGATATGGATGATGTTGCACTTCCTTGGGCTTCCACTAGATGTCAACTGTCTTTTGAAAGTTGAATGAGGATTCTACTATAAAGGAGGGGCTCATGAGACCTGTTTGAGTCAGTGGTCTGGCATAGTGCCTCGGTCTCATGATGCACGCTCCCGACAGAGTTACCTCTCGTTACAGTGCCTTTTCTGAAGACAAAGGAATTCTCTGGTTGGAACATTATTGATGTTTTATGTTAAAAACATCCTAACGATTGATTCCATACATCGTTTGACATGTTTCTAAAGGACTTTAACTGAACTTTTCGAGTTTTTGTCTGGTTGAAATGCTTGCACCTCATCAAGATGGATTACTGGGCTGAACACGCTAACAACAAGTGGCTATTTGGACATAAATGATGATAAATTAACTTTATGGAACAAATCAGTAATTTATTGTTGAACTGGGATTCCTGGGAGTCCCTTCTGATGAAGATCATCAAAGGCAAGTGATTATTTATGGTGTTGTTTCTCATTTTGTTGATTCCAAAATGGCGGCTATTCCTCTGGCTGGTTTGAGTCTGAGCACCGTTCTCTGATTATGCTTTTTCCGTAAAGTTTTTTTGAAATCTGACACAGCGGTTGCATTAAGGAGAAGTCTAATTCTTTAATATCTTTAATTCTGTGAACAACACTAGTATCTTTTATCAATGTTTATTATGAGTATTTCTGCTAAAATCGCCGGATGTTTTGGAATCAAAACATTACTGCACGTAAGGCGCCAATGTAAACTGAGATTTTTGGATATATATATGCACATGTATGTAACATGATGTCCTATGAGTGTCATCTGATGAAAATAATCAGGATAGTGATTCATTTGATAGATATTTTGATAGATATTTCAGCTTTTTTTAACTCATAATCATATGTTGTGCTTTAGCTGTAAAGTATTTTTGAAATTTTACACAATGGGTAGATTAACAAGATGTTTATCTTTCATTTGCTGTATTGGACTTGTTAAAACTTCTTGACGCTACCCATCCCTTAAGCGGGATAATTGTCATCAGCAACGGCTGAATAGCATAACGCTACAGTCAAATAATATGACCTAAAATATTTATATTCATTAAAATCACAAGTGCAATATTGCAAAACACAGTTTAGCCTTTTGTTAATCCACCTGTCGTCTCAGATTTTGAAATTATGCTTTACAGCAAAAGCAATCCAAGTGTTCGTGTAAGTTTTTCGATCGCATAACAAAATATTAAGTACACTTAGTATCAGGTAGCTTGGTCACGAAAATCAGAAAAGCAATCAAATTAATCGTTTACCTTTGATGATCTTCGGATATTTACACTCACAAGACTCCCAGTTACACAACAAATGTTCCTTTTGTTCCATAAAGATTATTTTATATCCAAAATACCTCCGTTGGTTTGGCGCATTATGTTCAGAAATCCACAGGAAAGAGCGGTCACGACAACGCAGACGAAAATTCCAAATAATATCCATAAATTTCACAGAAACATGTCAAACGTTTTTTATAATCATTCCTCAGGTTGTTTTTAAAATATATAATCGATAATATATCAACAGCAAATGTCTTTATCAGTAGGAGAGGGAAAAACAATAGCTGTCAAAACTCTGTTGCGCGAGCAAAACTCATGTGACCACCTGACGCGATGTTATCTTTCTGGCTCATTTTTCAAAATAAAAGCCTGAAACTATGTCTGAAGACTGTTGACACCTTGAGGAAGCGATAGAAAAAGGAATCTGGTTGATATCCCTTTAAATGGAGCGAATGCAGGCTATGGAACATGGAGTTTTCAAAATAGAAGCCACTTCCTGATTTAATTTTTCACAGACAATATTTTGACAGTTTTGAGTGTTTTCTGTCCTAATTTGTCAATTATATGCATATTCTAGCATCTGGTCCTGAGAAATAGCCCATTTACTTTGGGAACTTTATTTTTCCAAACATAAAAATAGTGGCCCCTAGCGTCAAGAGGTTAATGTGTGAGAGTTACATATTTAAAAAAAAAAAATTTGAATTTCGCACGGCTGCCTTTTCAGCGGAATGTTGTCGAGCGGAACCCCTGCGCTAGAAAGGTTAAAGCTTGGTCGCAAATGGGTCTTCCAAATGGACAATGACCCCAAGCATACTTCCATACTTTGTGGCAACAAAGTCAAGGTATTGGTGTGGCATTCACAAACCCTGACCTCAATCCTATAGAAAATTTGTGGGCAGAACTCAAAAATCTTGTGCGAGCAAGGAGGCCTACAAACCTGACTCAGTTACACCAGCTCTGTCAGGAGGAATGGGCCAAAATTCACCCAACTTATTGTGGGAAGCTTGTGGAAGGCTACCCGAAACAATTGACCGAAGTAAAAAAATTTAAAGGCAATGCTACCAAATACTAATTGAGTGTATGTAAACTTCTGACCCACTGGGAATGTGATGAGTGAAATAAAAGCTGAAATAAATCATTATCTCTACTATTATTCTGACATTTCACATTTTTTAAATAAAGTGGTGATCCTAACTGACCTAAAAAAGGGAATTTTTACTAGGATTAAACGTCAAGAATTGTGAAGAACTGAGTTTGAATGTATTTGGCTAAGGTGTATGTAAACTTCTGACTTCAACTGAACATAATGACAATCTGTGTAAAGTAGAAACATAAACTGTATACTTAAATCCACTGCTATGATGACGACTATTATGATTTTATTCCTTAGTAAATTGTAAAAAATCTGATTGACAAGATCTGAGATATGGGTCTCGTGTGGCTCAGTTGATAGAGCATGGCGCTTGCAATGCCAGAGTTATGGGTTTGATTCCCATTCCCAAAAAAAGTACAAATAATTATCCACTCACTACTGTAAGTCCCCCTGGATAAGAGTGTCTGCAAAATTATAAGAAATGTACAGTATTTACAAATAAAAGTTTATTGGTTTTGTTAGATAGTAATACAGAACTCTGCAGGCTATCTTTGCAGTAGATTGCAACACCGCCCCCTTTGGCAGTTCTATCTTGGCGGAATACGTTATAGTTAGCGATGGAGATTTCAGGGTTTTTGATGGTTTGCTAAGCCAGGATTCCGACACGGCTAGGACATCTGGATTGGCAGAGTGTGCTAAAGCAGTGAGTAAAACAAACTTAGGGAGGAGGCTTCTAATGTTAACATGCATGAAACCAAGGCTTTTACGTTTACAGAAGTCAACAAATGAGAGCACCTGGGGGGTGGGAGTGGAGCTAGGCACTGCAGGACCTGGATTAACCTCCACATCACCAGAGGAACAGAGGAGAAGTAGGGTAAGGGTACGGCTAAAGGCTATAAGAACTGGCCGTCTAGCACGTTTGGAACAGAGAGTAAAAGGAGCAGGTTTCTGGGCACGATAGTATAGATTCAAGGCATAGTGTACAGACAAAGGTAAGGTAGGATGTGAGTACATTGGAGGTAAATCTAGGCATTGAGTAATGATGAGAGAGATATAGTCCCTGTTTAAACCAGGTGATGTCATCGCATATGTAGGAGGTGGAACAACATGGTTGGTGAAGGCATATTGAGCAGGGCTAGAGGCTCTACAGAGAAATAAGACAGTAATCACTGTCCCATTCACAGGGCATAATGGAAGGCTGTTCCACAAGTAAACTCAGCAAAAAAAAGAGAAGTCCCATTTTCAGGACCCTTTCTTTCAAAGATAATTCGTAAAAATCCAATTAACTTCACAGATCTTCATTTTAAAGGATTTCAACACTGTTTCCCATGCTTGTTCAATGAACCATAAACAATTAATGAACACACACCTGTGGAACGGTCATTAAGACACTAACAGCTTACAGATGGTAGGCAATTAAGGTCACAGTTATGAAAACTTAGGACACTAAAGAGGCCTTTCTATTGACTGATTGCCCAGAGTCCCTGCTCATCTGCGTGAACATGTCTTAGGCATGCTGCAAGGAGGCACGAGGACTGCAGATGTGGCCAGGGCAATACATTGCAATGTCCGTACTGTGAGACTCCTAAGACAGCGCTACAGGGAGACAGCTGATCGTCCTCGCAGTGGCAGACCACGTGTAACAACACCTGCACAGGATCGGTACATCCGAACATCACACCTACGGGACAGGTACAGGATGACAACAACAACTGCCCGAGTTACACCAGGGATGCACAATCAGTGCTCAGACTGTTCAAAATAGGCTGGACTGAGGGCTTGTAGGTCTGTTGTAAGGCAGGTCCTCACCAGACATCACCGGCAACAACGTTGCCTATGGGCACAAACCCACCATCGCTGGACCAGACAGGACTGGCAAAAAGTGTTCTTCACTGACGAGTCTTGGTTTTGTCTCACCAGGGGTGATGAACGGATTCACGTTTATTGTCAAAGGAATGAGCGTTACGCCAAGGCCTGTACTCTGGAGCGAGATTGATTTGGAGGTGGAGGGTCCATCATAGTCTGGGGCAGCGTGTCACAACATCATCGGACTGACCTTGTTGCCGTTGCATACAATCTCAACGCTGTGCGTTACAGGGAAGACATCCTCCTCCCTCATGTGGTACCCCTCCTGCAGGCTCATCCTGACATGACACTCCTGCATGACAATACCACAAGCCATAATGCTCGTTCTTTGCGGGATTTCCTGCAAGACAGGAATGTCACTGTTCTGCCATGGCCAGCAAAGAACCCGGGTCTCAATCCCATTGAGCATGTCTGGGACCTGTTGGATCGGAGGGTGAGGGCTAGGGCCATTCCCCCCAGAAATGTGCATGTACCTTGGCGGAAGAGTGGGGTAACATCTCACAGAAATAACTGGCAAATCTGGTGCAGTCCATGAGGAGGAGATGCACTGCAGTACTTAATGCAGCTGGTGGCCACTCCAGATACCAGAGTCGGGACCAAGTCACTGTTTTACAAGTCACAAGTAAGTCTCAAGTCTTAGCACTCAAGTCCAAGTCAAGTCCCAAGTCAAGACAGGCAAGTCTGAGTCAAGTCTCAAGTCAAGACCGTCAAGCATCAAGTCAAGTCTCAAGTCGTAAACTTTGAGTTTCGAGTCCTAAACAAGTCATAATGTGCTCTTCACCAAATGTAATACCATGTCATTTTTTAAACAAGAGTAATAGTTAATAATAGTTTACGCAAATCATGAATGCTTTTAAAAATATCTCTATATTTATTACTTTGCAAATAAACATTATATTTCCATGGAAATACATGGGTAGCCATGAGAAAGACCCTCCAATAGTGATCGACTATCGAGGATCGCTATGGGGGGCAATCGGGCGATGGAGGCTTGTACACAATCGCCCAACCTTAACACACACACACTCTCTGTGTGGTCACAGTAGGCTAACGTATGTCAATGGTTTTAGGAACAGCAGTAACATCAGGCAGGATTTAGGATACCAACTGCCTAGCCAGTTGTAGCTCAATCTCGGGTGCAATGATTACGTTCCCACACTGACTGACTGTGTGGAGGCTCATTGATTTAACATTACGTTAGCCTATGTAATACACTTGTAAAGTAATAAAATATATAGCTGTCGGCTATATTAGCCACAACTTACCATTCGTTGTGCAGCTTCAAATGTCGAACAAAGTTGGAAATTGTTGCAACTCCAGCTGTAATTTTCTTCCCGCATGTTTTGAAAGTTGTAATCCGTTTTTTGTTGATACAGCGTCGTCTTTATATCCAAAAATTTACATTTTGGGTATCATCTTTCCAAGGGCTCCATCTGAATTCACCCGCCGACATTCCTCTGCACTGCAACGCACAACTTTTTCTCAGCTGGCGCAATTTGATTGGCTGCTGTCCGATTCAAACTGTAATCCGTTAAATGAAGAGTTGATGGGCTGCACACTTTTTTTAATAGGATCATTTATAATATTTGGGCTTGGGGACGGTATCAAGTCAGGTCGAGTCACAAGGCTCAAGTCCAACTCAAGTCACAAGTCATTGGTGTTAAAGTCAAAGTCGAGTTCCAAGTCATCATATTTGTGACTCGAGTCTGACTCGAGTCCAAGTCATGTGACTCGAGTCCATACCTCTGCCAGATACTGACTGTTACTTTTCATTTTGACCGCCCATTTGTTCAGGGACACATTATTCCATTTCTGTTAGTCACATGTCTGTCTCAGTTGTTGAATCTTGTTATGTTCATACAAATATTTACACAAGTTTGCTGAAAATAAACGCAGTTGACAGTGAGAGGACGTTTCTTTTTTTGATTTTTTGATTTTTGTCAGTCAGCATTGTCATTCATTGATGCTGAACCCATTAACAAATACATCTGCATAGAAGAGATAGAAACATATGTCCGTTTTAGTAGAAGGGGATTCATCTTCTGAATGCATCTAAAGTAATGATCTTTTATTTTAATTACGAACCCAATTCTTAAAATCTTCTGACTCCACCCAATTATCCAATGACATTAGAATGATTTTGCAATATGTCGCAATACGAGACTGGTAATTCTCCTGAGCAGTGTTGTTAGCCAAATGATTAAACTTGCATTTGTCGATACCACAGGGGAAATTATACATTTATTGGAATGTTCAAGTCCTTAAGTTATTTTAATGGTATCACGTCCATGCAGCTGTTCCTCCTGTTGCATCAGCCCCAACTAGATCTCCCGAGTCTACTGGTGCCTGAAAGCATGGAGGTTTTCAGTGTGTGTGTGTGTGTGTGTGTGTGTGTGTGTGTGTGTGTGTGTGTGTGTGTGTGTGTGTGTTGAGCTCCAAGATATAGTTTCCTTCAATCTGGGCAGAATTTTAAAGCTTAGCTATATTTTGCCTTTGCCTTTCATTCCTTCACTCCCACTTTTTCTTCCCCCATTCCCCATATCATGGACATTGTTGTATTTCAGTGTGCAGCACAGAAGAGGATAAATCACTTTGATGGTGAGCATATGACATTACTTTAACTGTAACAATGTCAGTCATTTATTTGATCTTGGTACATTGTCTGTTTAATTCGCTAATCTGATGATACAATACACTAAATATTCACTGTTTGCCATTTGACATCAATCACAGGCAGGCGCGTCCTGCACCCCAAAAATCTGAAGGGGCACAAAGTACTGTGGGCTGAGGGGGAGTGCAAGGAGGAGCTATGCCCCCACATCTGTAAGTTGGAGAATTTTGCATTTTTCAAACACCTGCCAAGCTTTTTCCTGCAATCTAGAGCCATAATCATTATGCTTAATTAGATGCAAAAAATATGTAAAGATCGTTACACAAGCTAGCTACTCTAACTTGATTGATAGCCTGCATTTTTTTCTTGGGGGCTAGTTATGTAAGGACAGGGAGAGTACAGGGAGTAAACATTTAATAAACAATGGACATGAAACAGAACACGGACAGCATCTGGACAGGGGGAAAATAAAGACATCAATGCTGACACGGGGATGAAACAGAAGAACAGACAGATATAGGGAAGGCAATCAAAACATAAAGGAGTACAGGTGAGTCCAATGAAGCGCTGATGCGTGTAACGAAGGTGACAGGTGTGCGTAATGATGGGCAGCCTGGTGCCCTCGAGCGCCAGGGAGTGGGAGTGGGAGCAGGCATGACAAGTTATGAGGTTGAGAGATTGCAAACCTATCTGGGCTAGCTAAAGCCAACTTCATACAATTGCTACGTGGCTAGTAGTATTAGAGAGAAAAAACAAACAAACAAAATCACAAATAACAGGACAAATCTGACATGAAATGCAAGCAATGCCACTTTGTGAGGATCTTTCATCCTCATGATAAAGAATACTGCCTTGCAGGATCTCTGAGCCCCATACAAATCCAGCAATGACAGTCATCTGACAGTTTGAGATTGGAACCCCTAGCTATGCTCAGTAACTGTGTAGAGGAGGATCTGTGTTGATATGCAACATGAAAGAGGCTAAAGGAACGACACGTCCATATAGGCATTTGACTGCACTTTTTACAATCATGTTGCAGACGTGAAATTATCTGCCAAATTTCACTTTTCACATACTATCAAATATGAATAAGCCCAGATATGATCAAATCAACTATTCTCACGCAGTATGTGGTTTAATTAATGGAAAACTGCTACTGTAGGTTTTGAGTGGATCCCAGTGAGAAAGCGAATCTAAGCTTAATCACTGTTGCCTACTTCTACTTGGCATAATTGTTTGGTTACTTTACTAGACCTCCATTTTGGTTAGGTGTATAAACAGTTATTTAGCTAATAATTTCTGAACATTTAGCTAAGATTACAGTATACATAAGAAGTAAATCAGATAAAGTCCATTAATCATTTTCATAGCCTAAAATAAGAACTTTTAAATGTTTGATTGTTTGCTGTCATGTGTGAGATTTTTAGTTGACAAAGTGCTTTAATGACAATAGTGTTTCTAGTTTCCTGCCACCTGGTCTCTGCCAGTGGCTGGAGGGAATGGGGTCAGAGATACTGGCTATAATGACGAGATGCTTATGTCTCTGCTCTAACAATGGGATTCGTTGTCCACAGGACGGAACGGTGGGATGTCAAATTCCTGCCTATATCTCTCTTTTTGGTTTGGTGGATACATCTCATTATTTGAATACTGTTTTGAGTATTCGATGAAGGGTGTTGACGTCAATTGCCTATTCAATTGCATAGACCATCTCAACAGGGTCAACTCCAATATATAGTATGTTTTCCAAAGTTGCCGAGATGTCACGTGCATCACACTTATATCAGTAAACTCATAATAACCTAAGCATTAAGAAACTTCTATTAGATCAAATAAGCCTCACGTATCAAAATAAACATTCATTTTTATCTTGACTAAATTCGACACTCTTTCATTGGCCCCCATACAAAAACTCTTAACTTTCGTAATAATTAATGATCTGCGTAACTTGGACAGATTTTGGGTGGAGTAAACCCTCATGATTCACCTCTTCCTCTCTGGTAGTGTGAAGTTGGCCCTAGATGCTGTTCTTGGGTCAGTTTTGCATTTCTCCCAGTAATGGTTAAGTTTAGCATTGGGGGAGGGGAATCTGATCTTAAAGGAAACTTTACCCCAGAGTGCGGCTGCAGGGTATGCTCAGGAGTAGAGCTTTATGGTTTTTGAGATTAGAATAAAAAATGTCCGCCTGTATCTGTAGGAGTTTGTTGGGCTACTGTGAGCCCTAGGGTGAGTCAGGACTGATTGTCTTTCTTTTCATTTCATTCATTTTTTATCAGCCTCCTATTTACTTTGAGGCTGATCCAGCATTTTGTTTAATACATCCCAGTTAGCACTGTCCGACGCCGACATCCATGGATGTCTAAAATACACTGTATATCATTTTGCTCACTGGGTTGCTACATTTTGTAAATACCTGCACCTGCTCTAATATCCAAGTATTCATACTCTGTCTGCGCTTTTCTTGCTCCTAACCTTTTATTAATCCTCCTGTATTTTGGCAGGAGCGCTGGCCCCTTGCAGGCTTATCTGCCTCAAGGATATTACTCTACTTTAGATGTCACCCTGGGTCTGAGGTAATACTGATCCATATCACCCTCTTCTCCTTTTTTTACCCAGGCAAAAACATAACTGCTTCAACTTTGACCTGGACATGTATTATTATGTGTAGATTTACTTTCTTCAGTGTTTTGATTCAATGTGAGAAGCCATTAGCAGCAGGAACCACTGAGTTAGGCTACATGTATGTCCTCTTTAAATCAGTCCCAGAAACATTTGTTATCTTCAAATCTGTTTGAGCCAAATATCACCTCTGTCAAAATGAAATGTAGTCCTCCGGGCTGTTCTCATATTAAAGTCATGTATCACAGTTTCCATTTGCACAGTTATTATACTTTTCAGTGCTAAACATGTAATTGTTCTTCAGAGCAGATTGCTCCTGAACATTTCCTGTCAATACTAATAAGAGATAAATTGTTCCATTTCATATTTTATTCATGCCCCGGTTTGTAGAACATTATTCTAAATGTTTTTGTTTTTACTGTGGTTAATTATACCCTGTCTTGAGTTCATGTCAACAACATCTAAAGGTAATAATGAGGAATATAAGCCATTAGTGAGTCATTACACACTGCAGTTTGCTCGCCTCTTATTTTTGTGTAGAGTAATTATTGTATTTTCAAACGGATTACATCCACATATTTAGTTACCACTTTCTCTATTATCTCTTGGTTAAAGCCACTGAAGCGGGTCTAGCTCCATCTGTTGTGGTTTGTCATAGTTACTGTCTGTATGGGATGTGTTACTTAAAAGGGTCTACTTCCTCTTTCTTATGTTTTACACACCCTCCTTTACAATGGACAGTACATCTTCATAATGTGGCCTGTGTGCTGTGTTTTATTTCTACTGCTGTTCAAGTTGAATAGTACATATATATCTTTGCTGGCATGAATTTATGAGTGAAATAAAAAAATACCTTTTAGGTTGTGAGCATATTGTAGTTTCATTTTAATGCTGACTCCACTGAAGCAGCCACTTATTGACATTTTCAATACTTTTTTATTTGTATTTTTTACAAATGGCTGAATGAGGCTTTAAATGCAGCTGATATTTGAATCTTGGTGCCATACGTAAACAGACGTGGCCCAGATTCCTTTGGTTTTTTGATATGACAGTAAGGTATAAAGATTTTATAAGTTACTATCCTAAGATTATGCAAGCCAATTTTACTCCCATTGACAATCTCTTTAAACCTGAGGAAAATGGCCTTTTGCTGACAAATACATTTTTAAGTGGTTGTATTAAGGTGTGGGGTTACAGTTTTGCTTTGAAATAAGAACAGCACCATAGCTATAACACATTTAATTCGGTGTGACAGTATAAAATATATCAGGAAGCTCTGTGCTTGGCTGGGCTGTGTTGGTTGCCAGGTGCCAGTATGTCATCATTTCCTCTCAGGGCCAGTCTTAATTAGACAACAGAAACACTGCAGGCTGCTGCCAATGGGGACTGAGTTCCCTCCAAACCCACAGAACATTGTTCATACTCTTCCCAGCACCATACATTCCTATGGGGTCTGTATGAGTGAGCATGTGTGTATTTGGAGGAGGCATGGATGGGGAGATGTCACATTTCAGTGCGTGTGTGTGTTGAGTGTGTGTTGCCTGTCTACAGTATGTGTGCACACGTAGACGTGTGATGGGCAGTGTCATTGTGTCAGTGTCCTTGTTATTGTTTCTGTGTGTGTATGTACGTGCATGTGTGTGTCACACTGTATGTGTTTGAGTGTGATGTGTCCAGTGTACTCCACTGCAGATGTAAACAGAAGTGACATGCCTATGGTATATTTACGGGTCCTTGCCCTCTGTCTCCCCAACTCTCTCTAAACTACCTTATTCTCTACCTCTGATTTTAGCTACAGCTCACTTTTGACATGTGCCCTCCTTGTTCACAGACACATTCCATGCAGAATGAAACTATTTAATGCATAGCCACTTCTGTATGTTCTCCCAGTTTGGGTTTTTAGGTCTTCAGAGTGCTTTTAGGTCAGTGCTCTTCTACTTTCTGCACTGCTCAGACTCTGGGGATTCAGAAATCACCGATGGGAGCTGTGCTGCTGTCAAGCAAAGCCTCTTTCAGGTTGTCACAGGCTGCAAAGGAGTCCGGTTTGTCCATCAATGTCCTGTTCTTTACTGCTAAAGCCCCCCAAGACAGTGTATGTCCTGAGTCTCAACGTTTGTGTACCATCCATGTAGGCCTACTGATTTATTTTATTCTTTATTGCTGGCATCATTGATGTGATGTAAATGCTGAGTACTCAGATACATTAATATTACAGAGGGTATTGACTAAATACAGTATATGTGTTGTAATGATTGTCAGATTTTTCTCTCATGGATTTAGACCAAGAAATGAATTACCCCGGTAGGCCAATCAAAATTGAAATGTAATTACATTTAGGTAATTATTTAATATTTAATTTGATATTTACAAGGAAATTCATTTGTCCACATTAAGCCAACATAATGCAAATCATTGGTGTGTTTATGCTCAGTGTTTTAGTACTAGGCACATCCCCTGCATGTCACTGTCAGTAATTGAGTGCATTGATTCAAGGAAAATTAAAAACTGCCTGATTATTTCACGACAAATTGATGAGAACAGCAGCAAGTCAATGTATCCATTTCCAAATCCAAATCGAATTGGAATTTGAAGTACATCTGTGACTGCTATCTCAGGCAGGCAGGCTTGCAGGCAGAGTCAGTGTGGCTGGTTTGGCCAAGCCAGCTAAGAACAGCTTGTTATCTGTGTCTCATAATGAGAAGAATCAAACATATTCCTCTACTTCTGTGGGTCTCCCTTCTAGAATACATTGTCAATGTTTAGTTGTGTTCTCCAACTGAAACACTCTCAGCTTTTGAAGCTTCATTCGTCATCAGCGCGCACCAATCCGCTTAACAATGTGTGTCTGGGTGATGTTTCCATGGAAACTGTGTTTACTGCCCGGCTGAGGTCTAAAAATGGTACCAAAGTGATAACAGAGCCAAGTCTGTAAGTGGGGTGTACTGAGAGTGGGACAATGTAACAGGTGGATCCAAATGAATGCACACAAACCAATGATTGTATTTGTCTTTGTTAGGTTTTACCTTTATAAGTTGTAACATTTCTCCTTCAAATAAGATGAGAACTGATTATCAATGTTTAGTTGTGTTCTCCAACTGAAACACTCTCAGCTTTTGAAGCTCCATTCGTCATCAGCGCGCACCAATCCGCTTAACAATGTGTGTCTGGGTGATGTTTCCATGGAAACTGTGTTGATAAAAAAGGTGATGATCAAACATCAGGTTTTATTGTGAAGGTAAGGTAAATCAACTAATTAGGGAGAGCATTGTATTCGGCATTGCAACTGAAAGAAGTGAATACTTATTATAGTAGAACTGGATGTCTTCTGTGTCTGTATTACTCTTGTGACCATGGTTATTGTAACTGGCAGATTTAAAAGGGAGGGGTGCTGGGTAGTGAGAGCTGGTGAGTGTCAATTTCGATAGAAGCAAATTAGAAATTAAAGTTGACCTTGTGGCCATACAGTATTAGTGTGGAGAGCCAATTGTAGCATTAAAAGGCTAATGAATGCCATTATTTCTCTTCCCTTCCCCACAATGTGGATTTCACTGGCACATTGCCCAAACCTGGACACCATGAGATAGATTGCCTTTTTAAATTACTCTTACCAAGGGGAACCTTTGTCATTATAATTGCTTAATTTCCTCCAATTGTATCCATCCCCTAACTTACAACATATTGTAGCAGCAGTGGTTTGCACGCAGTTATTTTTGTGCAACCTTGAGTAAGAGTTAGTGTTATGTTGTTTTATGCCAATAAATGTTAATCTTGTTCACTGCCAGTTCTGAAGCCATTTCAAGGCTAACATACATGCAAATGCAATATAAGAGCTATTTTAGTCATTCCATTATGAACCTAATCCATTTAGTTTTGCTTGTGTCAGAAGTGGGTTTGCACAACCTCGACCAGATGGATGGGCCATTTTTAGATTATAGACATCAAAAAGGTGATTGGTTTAATATGGTACGACTTGTGGTGAGACTTTAAAACAAGCTGAAGACAATTAGGGGATTTAAACTGGGATCAAATCGGTTTCAGTCTTCTCTATAATGTAATGCAGGTGAAGCAGAATAAGTTAATTATTGCACTAGTAGAAGTCTCTGTTAAAACACAGATGGTGCTTCAATGGTAATATGAAACAACAGCATGTCTTGAAAGATTTTGGTTGTAAAACATAATTCTTCCATTATGTCTACATGGTCATATTTTTCCCTATTTGCTGTACTTTCATCTTTTTATTTTTAGCGGAGCAAAAGATCCAGGAGATGGTCACAACAGGGGTCATCAGGCTATCCAACGGCCCTTGGATGGCCCCTGTAGTCCTTATCAAGAAGAAGGACAGCTCATGGTGCTTCTGTGTGGACTTCAGGTAGCTGAACTATGTGACTAGGAAGAATTCCTATCCCCTCCCGCTCCCTCCATCTCCACAGTGGTTATTGGCAAGTGATTTCCTTGAAAGCCAGGCTGAAGACTGCCTTCACAATTGCATTAGGTCTTTGTCTGTTCACTTTGATTCCCTTTGGACTCTGCAACACTCTGCCTACCTTTGAGCACCTTATGGAGCAAGTTATGACCATAATCCCCTGCAACAAGTGTGTTGTCTACCTGGATGACCTCCTTGTGCACTCACCGGACTTCAAGGGTCCATTCCCTTGAAGGGGCAAGCCACTTTGGGCACACAAATACCATCCACCGCCTCAGAGAGAATTCTTACTGGGCTGGAGCGGTATGTGTATGCCTGCGAAACATGTATTGGCCACAAAGGCCCAACTGGACACTCCCATGCCCCATTACAGCAATACCAGGTGTGGGCCCCCATCAAGCGGGTCCTTTCCCCAAGACTGAGGTGGGCAACCGGTTCATACTTGTAGCCATGGACTGCATTACCGTGGCCAGAGGCCAATGTAGTTCCCAACCAGTCCACCACAACTACTGCCAACAAGCTGGTGAAGGGGATGTTTTGCCAGTTTGGAGTACTGGAAGATGTCCACAGTGATCAGACGAGAAATGTTGACAATAAGGTGTTAAAGACAGTCTGTATGGAACTGGTGGTGCGCAGGACGAGAACCAGCCCCCTGCTCTTTAAAGCAAAAGGCTGGTCGAACGGTCTAATCAGACTTTGGCGATACATCTGGCTACGCTCACCTCAAACCACCAGAAGGACTGGGACAAACATCTGTCATTGGTCTATTGGGCTTACCGGTCAGCAGTACAAAAGTCCACTGGCTGCACCCCAGCGGCGCTGATGTTAGGCAGATAACTAAACACTACAGTGGACTTTTCCTTTGGAATACCACCTCAACCTTACAGTAAGTAGTGCTTGGACACAGGCCATAACTTCGTGCGGTGTCGCTTGGTGGAATGCATGGTCAAACTTACGCTGTGAGGTCCAGGGACTTGGCCTCTCACTATGACTCATCGGAAGGTATCAATCAATCACATTTATTTTATAAAGCCCTTTATACATAAGCATTGCTACACAGATACCCAGCCTAAAACACCCAAAAGGAAGCAATGCAGATGTAGAAGCACAGTGTTAGGTGTAGAAGCACAGTGTTAAGTGTAGAAGCACAGTGTTAGGTGTAGAAGGACAGTGTTAGGTGTAGAAGGACAGTGTTAGGTGTAGAAGCACAGTGTTAGGTGTAGAAGGACAGTGTTAGGTGTAGAAGGACAGTGTTAGGTGTAGAAGGACAGTGTTAGGTGTAGAAGAACAGTGTTAAGTCTAGAAGGACAGTGTTAGGTGTAGAAGCACAGTGTTAAGTGTAGAAGCACAGTGTTAGGTGTAGAAGGACAGTGTTAGGTGTAGAAGGACAGTGTTAGGTGTAGAAGGACAGTGTTAGGTGTAGAAGGACAGTGTTAGGTGTAGAAGGACAGTGTTAAGTGAAGAAGAACAGTGTTAGGTGTAGAAGGACAGTGTTAAGTGAAGAAGAACAGTGTTAGGTGAATAAGGACAGTGTTAGGTGTAGAAGGACAGTGTTAGGTGTAGAAGAACAGTGTTAGGTGTAGAAGAACAGTGTTAGGTGTAGAAGGACAGTGTTAGGTGTAGAAGGCCAGTGTTTGGTGTAGAAGGACAGTGTTAGGTGTAGAAGAACAGTGTTAGGTGTAGAAGGACAGTGTTAGGTGTAGAAGGCCAGTGTTAGGTGTAGAAGGCCAGTGTTAGGTGTAGAAGGACAGTGTTAGGTGTAGAAGGACAGTGTTAGGTGTAGAAGAACAGTGTTAGGTGTAGAAGGACAGTGTTAGGTGTAGAAGGCCAGTGTTTGGTGTAGAAGAACAGTGTTAGGTGTAGAAGGACAGTGTTAAGTGAAGAAGAACAGTGTTAGGTGCAGAAGAACAGTGTTAGGTGTAGAAGGACTGTGTTAGGTGTAGAAGCAGAGTGTTAGGTGTAGAAGGACAGTGTTAGGTGTAGAGGGACAGTGTTAGGTGTAGAAGCAGAGTGTTAGGTGTAGAAGGACAGTGTTAGGTGTAGAAGGACAGTGTTAGGTGTAGAAGAACAGTGTTAGGTGTAGAAGGACAGTGTTAGGTGTAGAAGAACAGTGTTAGGTGCAGAAGAACAGTGTTAGGTGTAGAAGGACAGTGTTAGGTGTAGAAGGACAGTGTTAGGTGTAGAAGCAGAGTGTTAGGTGTAGAAGGACAGTGTTAGGTGTAGAAGGACAGTGTTAGGTGTAGAAGGACAGTGTTAGGTGTAGAAGGACAGTGTTAGGTGTAGAAGAACAGTGTTAGGTGTAGAAGGACAGTGTTAGGTGTAGAAGAACAGTGTTAGGTGTAGAAGGACAGTGTTAGGTGTAGAAGGCCAGTGTTTGGTGTAGAAGGACAGTGTTAGGTGTAGAAGGACAGTGTTAAGTGAAGAAGAACAGTGTTAGGTGTAGAAGGACAGTGTTAGGTGTAGAAGGCCAGTGTTAGGTGTAGAAGGACAGTGTTAGGTGTAGAAGGACAGTGTTAGGTGTAGAAGAACAGTGTTAGGTGTAGAAGGACAGTGTTAGGTGTAGAAGGCCAGTGTTTGGTGTAGAAGAACAGTGTTAGGTGTAGAAGGACAGTGTTAAGTGAAGAAGAACAGTGTTAGGTGCAGAAGAACAGTGTTAGGTGTAGAAGGACTGTGTTAGGTGTAGAAGCAGAGTGTTAGGTGTAGAAGGACAGTGTTAGGTGTAGAGGGACAGTGTTAGGTGTAGAAGAACAGTGTTAGGTGTAGAAGGACAGTGTTAGGTGTAGAAGAACAGTGTTAGGTGCAGAAGGACAGTGTTAGGTGTAGAAGAACAGTGTTAGGTGCAGAAGAACAGTGTTAGGTGTAGAAGGACAGTGTTAGGTGTAGAAGGACAGTGTTAGGTGTAGAAGCAGAGTGTTAGGTGTAGAAGGACAGTGTTAGGTGTAGAAGGACAGTGTTAGGTGTAGAAGGACAGTGTTAGGTGTAGAAGGACAGTGTTAGGTGTAGAAGAACAGTGTTAGGTGTAGAAGGACAGTGTTAGGTGTAGAAGAACAGTGTTAGGTGTAGAAGGACAGTGTTAGGTGTAGAAGGCCAGTGTTTGGTGTAGAAGGACAGTGTTAGGTGTAGAAGGACAGTGTTAAGTGAAGAAGAACAGTGTTAGGTGTAGAAGGACAGTGTTAGGTGTAGAAGGCCAGTGTTAGGTGTAGAAGGACAGTGTTAGGTGTAGAAGGACAGTGTTAGGTGTAGAAGAACAGTGTTAGGTGTAGAAGGACAGTGTTAGGTGTAGAAGGCCAGTGTTTGGTGTAGAAGAACAGTGTTAGGTGTAGAAGGACAGTGTTAAGTGAAGAAGAACAGTGTTAGGTGCAGAAGAACAGTGTTAGGTGTAGAAGGACTGTGTTAGGTGTAGAAGCAGAGTGTTAGGTGTAGAAGGACAGTGTTAGGTGTAGAGGGACAGTGTTAGGTGTAGAAGCAGAGTGTTAGGTGTAGAAGGACAGTGTTAGGTGTAGAAGGACAGTGTTAGGTGTAGAAGAACAGTGTTAGGTGTAGAAGGACAGTGTTAGGTGTAGAAGAACAGTGTTAGGTGCAGAAGAACAGTGTTAGGTGTAGAAGGACAGTGTTAGGTGTAGAAGGACAGTGTTAGGTGTAGAAGCAGAGTGTTAGGTGTAGAAGGACAGTGTTAGGTGTAGAAGGACAGTGTTAGGTGTAGAAGGACAGTGTTAGGTGTAGAAGGACAGTGTTAGGTGTAGAAGAACAGTGTTAGGTGTAGAAGGACAGTGTTAGGTGTAGAAGAACAGTGTTAGGTGTAGAAGAACAGTGTTAGGTGTAGAAGGACAGTGTTAAGTGAAGAAGAACAGTGTTAGGAAAGAAGGACAGTGTTAGGTGTAGAAGGACAGTGTTAGGTGTAGAATAACAGTGTTAGGTGTAGAAGAACAGTGTTAGGTGTAGAAGGACAGTGTTAGGTGTAGAAGGCCAGTGTTTGGTGTAGAAGAACAGTGTTAGGTGTAGAAGGACAGTGTTAAGTGAAGAAGAACAGTGTTAGGTGTAGAAGGACAGTGTTAGGTGTAGAAGGCCAGTGTTAGGTGTAGAAGCAGTGTTAGGTAAGGAGACATGTGAAATGAGTTCACATTGAACAAAAATCTATACTCTATCTAGCCTACCAGGTCTGACAACATCCTCCCTGTCTCCATGACAACATGTTTGTAGAAAATAAAACAAATATCCCACTGGGCACAGACGTCAGTTCAACGTCTAGTTTTGATTTACATTTGGTTGAGTTGTCAAATATAGTGAATTCAACGTGAAATCAACAAAACGTTTTACCATGTCATTGGATTTAGGTTAAAAGTTTGGTGAAATAAAGATGTAATTCCCTTACGTTGATTACTTTTTTCAAATCCATTCAGTTTACCATGTTGATTAAACGTCATCACATTGTATTTGTTGGTTGAAATGACGTGGAAACAACGTTGATTCAACTAGTTTTTGCCCAGTCGGATGATGCCCAGAGAGAGACTCACATGGTGGTGGTGCAGGGCTGACTCTGCTCATTTTTCTGTCACATCAAGAAAATGCTTTTTAGCAAACTGACAGCCACAAGTACATACAGTACTGTACTGAAGCTTTCCACAGACACACAACAGCTGTTCGAAAAAAATACTGTGGTCTTATGAAAATAATCCTTGATCTTAATTGCTCTTCAATACCAGAATACAGTCAAGTAATATAGTGTAGGCGTATGTCTTCATATAGATACTGTATATGATGGATTGAAAGTAAGTTGCATTTGAGAAAAGTGAGGATATTATGCAAACAAAAGCTCCAGGACCTATAAAGGTAGAGTAAATTCAATTATTTCACAGTTATTTTCAGTTGTCCATTGGCACTGACCAGTGGCTAGCCCCAGCCCTATGGAGTGAAGCCAGGCATAGTAATCATTCTTCAGTAATCAGAGCTCACTGGGCTGTCTCCTGGACCTTGTCTGATAGACTAGATCAATGTCCTGTCAGATCCTATCCTTCAATATCTCACGTAACTGGGCACTCCACAGCCCAGGTCCCAAAACACAGGAATGATCTGCCATCTCACAATATCCAGTCTCCACTAGTATTTACCTGCCGTTTCGTAGGTGGCAATTGAAATCAATTCAACATAATTGGTAATTACCTGGTGTCACATCGGTATCTAGAGGTGTTTGTTTTTATAGGATGAGACTATATTTACTTCAAAGACAAGTCATTGTAGGCCTCGCAAATCTTGTATCCATATAATATTTATGTATGGCTCTGGTATGGCTCTGGTATTAGGCTTCAAAATGTGGGTTTTCTATATGTTTCCATAACTACTGTATGTACAATTAGACTGGTGCAGACAAAACACATGATTTTGACACAAAGTCATTAACTTGCAGCAATTTTAACTTGCAACCTTTCAAGCTTATACTAAAGGTGGCAATACATTTAGTGAGGCTTATAATTGTTTGTCAAAAAATAATGATACCAACATAGCTCCAGTAGTTTGTGGAGGTATATTTTCAACTCTAATTTGTTGAATTAGCATTCATGATTATATATAGATACAGGACCTTAATTTGATAACCCTGTTGTTGTAGGAAATGTCATGCCCACAGGAAATGCAAACTTGTAGTGTATTCAAGGTTTAAAAAGGCTTCTAAAGTTTGTAATATCCGCTTAAACATTTCAGACTTGATTTGCCCTCAGTAAAATATTAACACCTACAAAATGTCCATTAATTCACATTTCCTGTTGCTGCAGGTTAATTTTCATACTGTTAGAGAATTATCAAATTAAGATCCTACACTTGTATGACGATGATTAAATTAAATTTCTGCAGTAGAATCAAAATAAAGAGACTGATCATGAATGGGTTCAAGTGATGAGAAAATAATGAGTCAAAATATCCAAAGAATCCTCTGAACAGTCTGCATAACATCTGATCTATAGACAAACAGTAACAGACAAAAGTTTGGACACACCTACTCATTCCAGGGTTTTTCTTAATTTTTTGTACTATTTTCTACATTGTAGATTAATAGTGAAGACATCAAAACTATGAAATAATATATATGGATATCATGTAGTAACCAAAAAAGTGTTAAACAAATCAAAATATATTTTCAATTTGAGATTCTTCAAAATAGCTACCCATTACCTTGATGACAGCTTTGCACACTTGGCATTCTCTCAACCAGCTTCACCTGGAACTATTTTCCAACAGTCTTGAAGGAGTTCCCACATATGCTGAGCACTTGTTGGCTTCTTCTCCTTCACTCTACTGTCCAACTCATCCCAAACCATCTCAATTGGGTTGAGATCGGGGGATTGTGGAGGCCAGGTCATCTGATGCAGCACTCCATCACTCTCCTTATTGGTCAAATAGCGCTTAAACAGCCTGGAGGTGTGTTTGGTCATTGTCCTGTTGAAAAACAAACGATAGTTCCACTAAGTGCAAACCAGATGGGAACCAGATTGAATGAGTAGGTGTGTCCAAACTTTTGACTGGTACTTATATATGTTTTATTGTCACACACACCAAGTTGTCTGGATGCCCTTTGGCTGGTGGACCATTCTTGATACTGAAACTGTTAAGCGTGAAAAACACAGCAGCGTTGTAGTTCGTGACACGAACCGGTGCGCCTGGCACCTACTACCATATCCCGTTCAAAGACACTTCAATCTTTTGTCTTGCCAATTCAACCTCTGAATGGCACAGATACACAATCCATGTCTCAATTGTCTCAAGGCTTAACAATCCTTCTTTAACCTGTCTCCTCACTTTCATCTACACTGATTGAAGTGGATTTAAATGACAGCAATAATGGACCAAAGCTTTGACCTGGATTCACCTAGTCAATCTATGTCATGGTGTTCTTAATGTTTTGTACATTCAATACAAATCATGCATTCTTGCAGAGTTGAGTCAATGAAATGCAGTTTGTTAGATTCATATAGCAGGATATACATGACCCTGTGTGTATATGGTGCATCTGTGATATGAGTCATTGTTTGACTGTTCTCACCATGACAAACAACATGTGGACAGGAAAATTTTCCAGCTGCCTAAAACCATCACTTGTGCAGAAATGTTGATTAATGTGCACTGCCCCTGTAAAAGTCTGCGTAGTAAAGTAAAGTAAAACATGACAAGTGAGGACTCCAGACGCTGATGTTGATTAATGTGCACTGCCCCTGTAAAAGTCTGCGTAATAAAGTAAAGTAAAACATGACAGGTGAGGACTCCAGACGCTGATGTTGATTAATGTGCACTGCCCCTGTAAAAGTCTGCATAATAAAGTAAAGTAAAACATGACAAGTGAGGACTCCAGACGCTGATGTTGAATAATGAAAGCAGTGTTGGCTCTGAGTTTAAAAACCTACTGTAGTACATGACATCATCACCATACATGAATAATGTACATAAATATAAAATGACCATGATTAATGCCATTGTGTAATATAGTGTCATACATGATAATATCAATGTACAGTGCAGGTAGAGGTACAAATAGATGTTTTACATTATATCAGTTATTCAATGATGCATATAGCCAGAAACCTTACTTAAACCATACTCTATGTATGGGAGCATATTCAGTGTCTGACGGTTAGCCTTCTATTTGACATAATGCTTGCTAATCACTTAAATGAAATAATGTTTTGTGCAAGCACATCATGTGCCGTTTTATCTGTTTACAGTGAGCCCATAGATATACTTCTTGCACAAACATACTTTTCTATTCGTAGCCACCGGCTCTGCTATAAAATAGAGTGACAGCAACTATCAAGGGAGGAATTTCCCAGCTTCCTCTGACAGACCTCGGCGGATGAAAAAAATCAATTGCATCAGCCAACATTCCTTACCACAGGGATTATCCAAACAGAGATACAGTGGGGCAAAAAAGTATTTAGTCAGCCACCAATTGTGCAAGTTCTCCCACTTAAAAAGATGAGAGAGGCCTGTATTTTCTTCATAGGTACACTTCAACTATGACAGACAAAATGAGAAAATCACATTGTAGGATTTTTCTATTAATTGATTTGCAAATTATGGTGGAAAATAAGTATTTGGTCACCTACAAACAAGCAGGATTCTGGCTCTCACAGACCTGTAACTTCTTCTTTAAGAGGCTCCTCATTCCTCCACTCGTTACCTGTATTAATTGCACCTGTTTGAACTTGTTATCAGTATAAAAGAAACCTGTCCACAACCTCAAACAGTCACACTCCAAACTCCACTACGGCCAAGACCAAAGAGCTGTCAAAGGACACCAGAAACAAAATTGTAGACCTACACCAGGCTGGGAAGACTGAATGTCCAATAGGTAAGCAGCTTGGTTTGAAGAAATCAACTGTGGGAGCAATTATTAGGAAATGGAAGACATACAAGACCACTGATAATCTCCCTCGATCTGGGGCTCCACGCAAGATCTCACCCTGTGGGGTCAAAATGATCACAAGAACGGTAAGCAAAAATCCCAGAACCACACGGGGGGACCTAGTGAATGACCTGCAAAGAGCTGGGACCAAAGTAGCAAAGCCTACCATCAGTAACACACTACGCCGCCAGGGACTCAAATCCTGCAGTGCCAGACGTGTCCCCCTGCTTAAGCCAGTACATGTCCAGGCCCGTCTGAAGTTTTCTAGAGAGCATTTGGATGATCCAGAAAAATATTGGGAGAATATCATATGGTCAGATGAAACAAAAATATAACTTTTTGGTAAAAACTCAACTCGTCGTGTTTGGAGGATAAAGAATGCTGAGTTGCATCCAAAGAACACCATACCTACTGTGAAGCATGGGGGTGGAAACATCATGCTTTGGGGCTGTTTTTCTGCAAAGGGACGACTGATCCGTGTAAAGGAAAGAATGAATGGGGCCATGTATCGTGAGATTTTGAGTGAAAACCTCCTTCCATCAGCAAGGGCATTGAAGATGAAACGTGGCTGGGTCTTTCAGCATGACAATGATCCCGAACACACCACCCGGGCAATGAAGGAGTGGCTTCGTAGGAAGCATTTCAAGGTCCTGGAGTGGCCTAGCCAGTCTCCAGATCTCAACCCCATAGAAAATCTTTGGAGGGAGTTGAAAATCCATGTTGCCCAGCAACAGTCCCAAAACATCACTGCTCTAGAGGAGATCTGCATGGAGGAAAGGGCCAAAATACCAGCAACAGTGTGTGAAAACCTTGTGAAGACTTACAGAAAACGTTTGACCTCTGTCATTGCCAACAAAGGGTATATAACAAAGTACTGAGATAAACTTTTGTTATTGACCAAATACTTATTTTCCACCATAATTTGCAAATAAATTCATAAAAAATCCTACAGTGTGATTTTCAGGATTTTTTTTCTTCTCATTTTGTCTGTCATAGTTTAAGTCTTTTTAAGTGGGAGAACTTGCACAATTGGTGGCTGACTAAATACTTTTTTGCCCCACTGTATTAGACAAACTGGGTAGGAATGTCAACCTACTGTAAAATCCTACACAAGCCGCTGCATATTTGAAACGAGACTCACCAGAAATATATTTTAAGAACAAGAAAATAAGTGATCTTCCTTTGTCGGTCTCCGTCTTGTTGGTAACATACTGCTAAGCTCCACTGAAGGGAGAGCCGATGTAAACAAGTTAAGCAATTGGAATTGTGCTCAATCTCCCTTTATCCTTCTGACAGCCATGCACAGATCCAGTGACATTGCTCAGTGAGACAAGCCTGCCAGCCAGAAATAGATTAATTGTGAGCCAGTGTCAGCATCAGCATACGTTGGACCAGAGAAATGGAGTGTGTCTGCCTTTTGGGTTTGGGTGACTGCATCTAGAGATTCCAACCTAAACCTTAGACAGGAGAGGCAATGAGGCAAGCAGGTAAACTAATCCACGCAATGGACTTGTTATACACGGGTAATCCCAAATTCTTGTGGAAAAACTATCATGCAGTACTTACAATTGCATGTCCCCCTTCTACCACATGAATCCCAACATTGTTAACCTTGTATTTTTTTTCTTCGGGTTTAGCTCAGTAAGCCCTTCCCACTGGGCACACACTGGTTGAATCAATGTTATTTCCACATATTTTCAATTAAATTGTGTTGAACCAATGTGGAATAGATGTTAAATTGACATCTGTGCCCAGTGGGTTGCTCCAGAGACACTGTCATCACACAGACAGACAGACAGACAGACAAACATAGGAGGGTTTTGTTGTGATTTACCAGAGTGAGTATGGAGCCTCCCCAGTGCCTAGACTGGGGATCAGTGGGGTTTCAGTGCTCAGTGATGAAGAAAGGAAGGAAGAAGAACAGCCAGGTTGGTCTCATTGATGGGGGAGGGGAGGGCTGTTATTGACATGTGTACTCTACTTGAAACCCCAGTTCCTCACCTGCCCTGGGGGGGAGATGACCCTGAGATATGCATCCTCCAATAGGCCCTGAGGCAGGTCACTCACCCTGGATCCACCAAGCACGGAACAGCATATACTGTCTGTTCACACAGAAAGCCCCTGGAAGCTCCATATCTCCACAGAGAGACCAAGGCCCCTGTCTTGTCATTATGTGTTTGTTATCTTCAGTGGATATTGGTAAGATTCTGCCAAATAGCTTCACATGACTTTACTATGAGAGAAAGATCAGGGATGTTGTTGAGGGATATTATCTCTGTTTTGGATTGGTAACCCATCCCTCTCCTCATGAATCCTCTTATTGAATCTTTATGTTTCCCACCCCAATATACTGAAGCTATAACCACCAGTGACAATCCACCTCACCTCTTCTCTTGGTTTAAATCCATGGGAATAATGATAGAGGGAGAAAGTCATTTGGTGGGATAAAAATACATGGGAATCGATGATGCAATGGATACTCCCAGAAGCTTGATGCTCCACTCCACTGAACATGAGCATCAGGGAGACTCCAGCCTGCTTGTTGTTTCCAGGTGAACTCACCAGTCCAGTCGTATCTCTCTCTCTTCTCTCTCTCCCTCTCTCTGTCTCTCGACTTTCCTCTTTCTCTCTCTCTCTCTCTCTCTGGTTATTGGAGGATCGATGGAGCTGCTTCCCCCTGACTGGGGAGAAAGTAGAGGCTTTCAGAAGGTGACTACCTCAAGTATGTTCTCCTGAAGATAATGTCATGTCGATTTAAAGTCACAGCCATCATGTGGACATGCCCTGCAGTAACAGCCTGTTCCATCAAAATCACTCATCAACCTGGGCAGACTATACTGTGGCACTGGAGAACAGTGATGGAGATAACACATTGACTTATTCATTATTCAGATCCTGGATGTTTTCCCTCCTTTTTACCCAATGATGCAAAAACAGAGAGAATCTGATTAAGATGCTGTGATTAACAGATGATGGGTAACAGTATTTAATATTGTAATCAATTTGATAACATTTCATTTTTAGAGTAGATTACTAATTTCCTTGTAAAGAAATATCTTAAATGATATCAAATGACTAATGATTTCTAATGGAGACACCCATACTGCAATTAACCAGAGCAAAACAGCATCCTCTGTGAGCAATACCAGAGGGGTATACTACAAAGCAGGATCAAGGAGTTAAATATTCTGAAATAACTTTAGATGTTTGACTACGATAAACTTGAAATGGGCATGGTCTAATTGAGTCAACAACCAAAAACGCATATCTAAATTCAGCTTGCCTAATGAACCCGAAAACCAACAGCTATTTCTGTCTGTTTATTAAAGTTCTGTTTATCAAAGTTCTGTTTATCAAAGTTCTGTTTATCAAAGTTCTACATTTTGGTGTAAAACCATTTTAGACAGCGTAGTCTAAATGGATTGCACTATAAACTTTGCAATGTAAAACCCTCAATTCCCCACAGCAGGCAGTAGCAGCCAATCTCACTTGTATCTGGGCAGCTTTATGAGAGGCTTGTCCTACATTGTGCCTATCTTTTAATGGCCGTAGGAAGTCCTGGGTGAGTGAAAGAGACAGCTCTAGTCGGGAGATTAGGGTTTTTATTCTTCTTAAACCCACAGTACACAGATGGATACATCTCTCTTTCCCTTTGGCTACGTGCAGAATGGGATTTCACTTCCTTAATTATCTGACGGTTATCTGACCCACCTGCCCAAAGGTCCTTACTGATGGGATCTAATGGCCAGTTAGAGTGGGTGCTGCCGGTTGGAACATGGTCAATACAATTGTAGCTGTCTTTGAGATGGACACGGAGTGACCACAGGGTCAAGTGTGTCTTGACCCTCTGTATCCTGTCTCATTAACCATGTGTCATACTGTACTTCTGGCCTGGGTTTATTTAAAGAGATAAGGGAAGAGCGTCTGGTTGATCTGTGAAACCTTAAGGTAATGTTTGCCAAGATGAGGGTTGTTAAGAGATTTTCACTGAGATCTGAGGCAAGATATGTTTTTAATGTTGTGTGTGTGTTGTATACATAAGTATTCCTATTGACCTAAAATAAGATGGGAGCTGTTGCAGCCCATTACAGTAGGTCAAGGCTAGTTCAATTAAGACTAGCAAACCCTGCCCTAGCATACATGAATCAATATTGGTCTCCTGACTGATTCGGCGCATGTGACAAAGTTTGATTTGATTTGCATATTGGATACCACGAAATTGGGGAGAAAAAAGGGTAAACGTTTTTTTTTAAATCAACTGTGCAATCGGGGGAGAAGTGCCTTGGTTAGGGAGGTGACCAAGAACCCGATTGTCACTCTGACAGAGCTCCAGAGTTATTCTGTGGAAATGGGAGAATGTTCCAGAAGGACAACTATCTCTGCAGCACTCCACCAATCAGGCCTTTATGGTGGAGTAAAACACACATGACAGTCCTAAAGGACTTTCAGACCATGAGAAACAAGATTCTCTGGTCTGAAGAAACCAAGATTGAACTCTTTGGCCTGCATGTCAAGTGTGACACTTGAACCTGGCACCATCACTACGGTGAAGTGTGGTGGTGGCAGCATAATGCTGTGGGGAAGTTTTTCAGTGGCAGGGACTGGGAGACTAGTCAGGATCGAGAGAAAGATGAATGAAGCAAAGTACAGAGAGATCCTTGATGAAAACTTGCTCCAGAGGGGTCAGGACCTCAGACTGGGGTAAAGGTTCACCTTCCAACTGGACAAGGACCCTAAGCACACAGCCAAGACAACGCAGGAGTGGCTTTGGGACAAGTCTCTGATGTTCTTGAGTTGCCCAGCCTGAGCCCAGATTTGAACCCGATCGAACATCTCTGGAGAGTCCTGAAAATAGCTGTGCAGCAACGCTCCCCATCCAACCTTACAGAGCTTGAGAGGATCTGCAGAGAAGAATGGGAGAAACTTCCCAAATACAGATGTGCCAAGCTTGTAGCGCCATACCCAAGAGGACTCAAGGCTGTAATTGCTGCCAAAGGTGCTTGAACAAGTACTAAGTAAAGGGTCTGAATACTTATATATATATGTCATATTTACATGTGCTAAAGGCTAGAGCTGCCGCTATCAAGGAGTGGGACACCAATCCGGACGCTTATAAGAAATCACGCTATGCCCTCAGATGAACCATCAAACAAGCAAAGCGTCAATACAGGATTAAGATTGAATACTACTACACCGGCTCTGACGCTCGTCAGATGCGGCAGGGCTTCAAAACTATTACAGACTACAAAGGGAAACCCAGACGCGAGCTGCCCAGTGACGAGAGCCTACCAGACGAGCTAAATGCCTTTTATGCTCGCTTCGAGGCAAGCAACACTGAAGCATGCATGAGAGCACCAGCTGTTCTGGATGACTGTGTGATAACGCTCTCGGTAGCCGACGTGAGCAAGACATTTCACTTTTTATGGCTGCAGGGGCAGTATTGAGTAGCTTGGATGAAAGGTGCCCATATCAAACGGCCTGCTCCTCAGTCATAGTTGCTAATATTTGCATATTATTATTAGTATTGGATAGTAAACACCCTGAAGTTTCTAAAACTGTTTGAATGATGTCTGTGAGTATAACATAACTCATATTGGCAAGCAAAATCCTGAGTTGAAATCAAAACAGGTCAGAAATCTGAGCTTGTATGTATTCACCAGAGTCCCCAATGAAATCCCCTTGAGATATGAATGATGTTGAATTGCCTAGGGGATCCACTAGATGTCAACCATCAATATAAATTATAATGAGGCTTCTATGTTGTTGTGGGAGTGAATGAGAGCAGAATATATCAGATGTCCATCAAGCAGCCATTTTGTGATCGCGTTTTTTCCTCATAGTAGTCACTTGCGTTCCATTGCTCACGTAGACAAGAAGGAATACTCTGGTTGGAACGTTATTGAAGCTATATGTTAAAAACATCCTAATGACTGATTCTGTACTTAGTTTGAAATGTTTATTGTGGACCTGGGATTCCTGGAGTGCTTTCTGATGTAGATCATCAAAGGTAAGGGAATATTTATCATGTAATTTCTTGTTTATGTTGACGCCATCGTTGCGGCTGTGGTGTTTTTACTTTTGTGCGCCGTCTCAGGTTATTGCATGCGTTTCTTTTTCCATAATTAAAAAAAAATATCTGACACAGCGGTTGCATTAAGGAGAGGTATATCTATAATTCCATGTGTATAACTTGTATTATCATCTACATTTATGATGAGTATTTCTGTTGAATGATGTGGCTATGCAAAATCACTTGATGTTTTTGGAACTAGTGAATCTAACGCACCAATGTAAACTCCGTTTTTTATGTAAATATGAACTTTATCAAACAAAACATGCATGTATTGTCTAACATGAAGTCCTATGAGTGTCATCTGATAATTCAAGGTTAGTGATTAATTTGATCTTTCTTTCTGTTTTTTGTGAATGCTATATTTTGCTGGAAATATATGGCTGTGCTTATTGTGGTTTGGTGGAGACCTAACATAATCGTTTGTAGTGCTTTCGCTGAAAGGCCTATTTGAAATTGGACACTTTGGTGGGATTAACAACGAGAATAGCTTTAAAATGACATAAGACACATGTTTTAGGAATTGTAATTATGAGATGTCTGTGGTTTGAATTTGGCGCCCTCTATTTTCACTGGTAGTTGTCATATCGATCCCGGTATCGGGATTGCAGCCATAACAGGTTAAACAGTTTACCATTCACAAAGCCGCAGGGCCAGATGGATTACCAGGACGTGTGCTCAAAGCATGCGCGGACCAACTGGCAAGTGTCTTCACTGACATTTTCAACCTCTCCCTGACTGAGTCTGTTATACCTACATGTTTCAAGTAGAACTCCATAGTCCCTGTGCCCAAGGAAGCGAAGGTAACCTGCCCAAATGATTACCGTCCCGTAGCACTCACGTCGGTAGCCATGAAGTGCTTTGAAAGGCTGGCCATGGCTCACATCAACAGCATCCTCCCGGGCACCCTAGACCCACCCCAATTCACATACCGCCCCAACAGATCCACAGATGATGCAATCACAATCGCACTCCAAACTGCCCTTTCCCAACTGGACAAAAGGAACACCTATGTGAGAATGCTATTCATTGACTACAGCTCAGCGTTCAACACCACAGTGTCCACGAAGCTCATCACTAAGCTAAGGACCCTGGGACTAAACACCTCCCTCTGCAACTGGATCCTGGACTTCCTGACAGGCCACCCCCACGTGGTAAGGGTAGGCAACATCACATCTGCACTCTGATCCTCAACACAGGGGCCCCTCAAGGGTGTGTACTTGGTCCCCTCCTGTACTCCCTGTTCCACCCACAACTGCGTGGCCTAACGCGACTCCAACACCATCATTAAGTTCGCTGACGACAGCCTGATCACCGACAACGATGAGATAGCCTATAGAAAGGAGGTCAGAGAACTAGCAGTGGCGTGCCAGGACAACAACCTCTCCCTCAATGTGAGCAAGACAAAGGAGCTGATCGTGGAGTACAGGAAAAGACGGGCCGAACAGGCGCCCATTAACATCAACAGGGCTGTAGGGGAGCGGGTCAAGAGTTTCAAGTTCCTTGGTGTCCACATCACCAACGAACTATCATGGTCCAAGCACACCAGACAGTCATGAAGAGGGCACAACAGTACCTTTTCCTCCTCAGGAGACTGAAAAGATTTGGCATGGGTCCCCAGATCCTCAAAAAATTCTACAACTGCACCATTGAGAGCATCCTAACCGGTTGCATCACCGCCTGGTATGGCAACTGCTCGGCCTCTGACCGTAAGGCGCTACAGAGGGTAGTGTGTACAGCCCAGTACATCACCGGGGCCAAGCTTCCTGCTATCCAGTACCTATATAATAGGCAGTGTCAGAGGAAAGCCCATAAAATTGTCCAATCACCCAAGTCATAGACTGTTTTCTCTGCTACCACACAGCAAGTGGTACCATAGCGCCAAGTCTGGACCAAAATACTCCTTAACAGCTTCTACCCCCAAGCCATAAGACTGCTTAAAAATGTATCAAATGGCCACTGGACATTAACCCCCCCCCCCCCCCCCCCCCCCCACCCCTACCTACATGTACAAATTAACTCAACTAACCTGTACCTCCGCACACTGACTCGGTACAGGTACCCCCTGTATATAGCCTTGTTATTGTTATGTTATTGTGTTACTTTTAACTATTTGTTTTTTACTTTAGTTTATTTGGTAAATATTTTTTTTTACTTTTCTTGAACTGCACATTTGGTTATTGGCTTGTAAGTATGCATTTCACGGTAAGGTCTACACTTGTATTTGGCGCATGTGACAAATGAAGTTTGATTTGATTATTCCATGTTTTATATATATATATTTGCAAACATTTCTACAAACCTGTTTTTGCTTTGTCATCATGGGGCATTGTCTGTAGTTTGCTGAGGAAAAAAATGATTTAATCCAGTTCAGAATAAGTATAACGTAACAAAATGTGGAAAAAGTCAAGGGTTCTGAATACTTTCCAAATGCACTGTATTTGATGAGAAGGTGTAAAATAGCTGCTTTCAGCAAATAAAACTGATTCATCCATTGAAAGTCCATCTTTACCTTTCAGTGGCATTGGGGAATAAAGCATGTTGATTCACTGTCACTTCAATGACAAAGCAATGATACACCTCGAACCAGAGCAAGTTAGACATTCTGTACCATGAGATCCAATGTGACACTTGCAATTTTGGCCATAGAATTCAACAGGGGGAGGAGGAGGCTGGAGTAGATTATTTCCTTCTGGTGCTCAGACAGTCTGTCACAGCAAAGCAGCACAGCAGAGGAGCTGGAAGCTGAGCCGGTCAGTAACAGAGCACCAGACTGAGGAGTAATATTGCCCCCGAGCATGTCGCAGTATTCAGCCATGTGTTGTACCGAGGAGTAATCTCACACAGCCTATGGATGGCTTGACATGAATGAGAGAGAGGGACTTTTTCACGCTGTTGTTGTTGTTCTGTCTCCTTGTGTGCTCTCCAGCCTGCCCAAGTGGAATGAACATCATTCATGCCTTTGGACCATGATGCTGAGGAACTTGCAGCCTCCTAGCTGGCTTAAACAGTTTGATTCTGGACAGGTCCATGCTATAATATAAATATTTTATTAATAGGCAAACCTAAATATCTAAATTAAAATGTATTTTACAATCTCACTCGTGCGCACTTGTGTCTGCGTCCATGCGCCTCTCTCTCAGTCAGTTAGTTATCCCTTTCTTGACTTCCGGCGCTGACAGAGATGGCCGTCTCGCTTCGCGTTCCTAGGAAACTATGCAGTATTTTTTTTTATGTGTTATTTTTTACATTGGTACCTCAGGTAATCTTAGGTTTTATTACACACAGTCGGGAGGAACTACTGGATATAAGAGCAACGTCAACTCACCATCATGACAACCAGGAATACGACTTTCCCGAAGCGGATCCTGTGTTTTGCCCACCACCTAGGACAATGGATCAGATCCCAGCCGGTGAACCAAAACAACGACGCCGTAAAAGGAGCAGACGAAGCGGTCTTCTGGTCAGGCTCCAGAGACGGGCACATCGCGCACCGCTCCCTACCATACTACTCGCCAATGTCCAGTCTCTTGACAACAAGGTTGATGAAATCCGAGCAAGGGTACCATTCCAGAGAGACATAAGAGACTGTAACGTTCTTTGCTTCACTGAAACATGGCTCACTCGCGACACGCTATCGAGTTGGTACAGCCAGCTGTTATTTTCACGCATCGCGCTGACAGAAACAAGCATCTTTCTGGTAAGAAGAGGGTATGCCTTATGATTGACGAGACGTGGTGTGATCATAACAGCATACAGGAACTCAAGTCCTTCTGTTCACCTGACTTAGAATTCCTCACAATCAAATGTCGACCGCATTATCTACCAAGAGAATTATCTTTGATTATAATCACAGCCGTGTATATCCCCCCCAAGCAGACACCTCGACGGCCCTGAAAGAACTTCATTGGACTCTATGTAAACTGGAAACCACATATGCTGAGGCTGCATTTATTGTAGCTGGAGATTTTAACAAGGCTAATCTGAAAACAAGGCTCCCTAAATGTTATCAGCATATCGAATGTGCGACCCAGGCTGGCAACATTCTGGATCATTGCTACTCTAACTTCCGTGAAACATACAAAGCCCTCCCTCGCCCTCCTTTCGGCAATTTGAACACGACTCCATTTTGTTGCTCCCAGTCCATAGACAGAAACTAAAACAGGAAACTTCCGTGCTCAGGTCTGTTCAACGCTGGTCCGATCAATCTGATCCCACGCTTCAAGATTGCTTCGATCACATGGACTAGGATATGTTCCAGATAGTCTCAGACAACAACATTGATGTATACGCTGATTTGGTGAGCGAGTTATTAATTAGCAAGTGCATCGGTGATGTTGTACTCACGATGACTATTAAAACCTTCCCTAACCAAAAACCATGGATTGTTGGCAGCATTCGCGCAAAACTGAAAGCCTGAACCACTGCTTTTAATCATGGCAAGGCAACCAGAAACATGACCGAATACAAACAGTGTAGCTATTCCTTCCGCAAGGCAATCAAACAAACTAAGTGTCAGTATAGAGACAAAGTAGAGTCGCAATTCAACAGTTCAGACACGAGACGTATGGCAGGGTCTACAGTCAATCACGGATTACAAAAGGAAAACCAGCCCCGTCGCAGACACCAATGTCTTGCTCCCAGACAAACTGAACAACTTCTTTGCTCGCTTTGAGGACAATACAGTGCCACTGCCACGGCCCGCTAACCTGCAGGCTCTCCTTCACCGCAGCCAACGTGAGTAAAACATTTAAAGGTGTTAACCCTCGCAAGGCTGCCGGCCCAGACAGAATCCCTAGCCGCGTCCTCAGAGCATGCGCAGACCAGCTGGCTGGTGTGTTTACGGACATATTCAATCAATCCCTATCCCAGTCTGCTGTTCCCACATGCTTCAAGAGGGCCAACATTGTTCCTGTTCCCAAGAAAGCTAAGGTAACTGAGTTAAATGACTATCGCCCCGTAGCACTCACTTCCGTCATCATGAAGTGCTTTGAGAGATTAGTCAAGGAGCATATCACCTCCACCCTACCTGACACCCTAGACCCACTTCATTTTGCTTACCGCCCCAATAGGTCCACATACGACGCAATCTCAACCACACTGCACACTGCCCTAACCCATCTGGACAAGAGGAACATCTATGTAAGAATGCTGTTCACCGATTACAGCTCAGCATTTAACACCATATTACCCTCCAAACTTGTCATTAAGCTCGAGACCCTGGATCTCGACTCCGCCCTGTGCAACTGGGTCCTGGACTTTCTGAAGGGCCGCCCCCAGGTGGTGAGGGTAGGAAACAACATCTCCACCCCACTGATCCTCAACACTGGGGCCCCACAAGGGTGCATTCTCAGCCCTCTCCTGTACTCCCTGTTCCCCCATGACTGCGTGGCCATGCACACCTCCAACTCAATCATCAAGTTTTCAGACGACCCTACAGTGGTAGGCTTGATTATCAACAACGACAAGACAGGGAGGAGGTGAGGGCCCTCGGAATGTGGTGTCAGGAAAATAACCTCACACTCAACGTCAACAAAACAGAGGAGATGATCGTGGACTTCAGGAGAGAGGGAGCACCCCCCTATCCACATCAACGGGACAGTAGTGGAGAAGGTGGAAAGTTTTAAGTTCCTCGGCATACAATTCACAGACAAACTGAAACGCTCCACCCACACAGACAGCGTAGTGAAGAAGGCGCAACAGCACCTCTTCATCCTCAGGAGGCTGAAGAAATGTGGCTTGTCACCAAAAACACAAACTTTTACAGATGCACAATCGAGAGCATCCTGTCGGTCTGTATCACCCCATGGTACGGCAACTGCTCCGCCCTCAACCGTAAGGCTCTCCAGAGGGTAGTGAGGTCTGCACAACGCATCACCAGGGGCAAACTACCTACCCTCCAGGACATCTACACCACCCGATGTCACAGGAAGGCCACTGCCTGTTCACCCCGCTATCATCCAGAAGGCGAGGTCAGTACAGGTGCATCAAAGCTGAGAGACTGAAAAACAGCTTCTATCTCAAGGCCATCAGACTGTTAAACAGCCATCACTAACATTGAGTGGCTGCTGCCAACATACAGACTCAAATCTCTAACCACTTTTATATTTAATAATTGGATGTAATAAATGTATCACTAGTCACTTAAACAATGCCACTTTATATAATGTTTACATACGCTAGATACATTACTCATGTTATATGTACTGTGGGGCAAAAAAAGTATTTAGTCAGCCACCAATTGTGCAAGTTCTCCCACTTAAAAAGATGAGATAGGCCTGTAATTTTCATCATAGGTACACTTCAACTATGACAGACAAAATGAGAAAAAAAATCTAGAAAATCACATTGTAGGATTTTTAATTTATTTATTTGCAAATTGTGGTGGAAAATAAGTATTTGGTCAATAACAAAAGTTTATCTCAATACTTTGTTATATACCCTTTGTTGGCAATGACAGAGGTCAAACGTTTTATGTAAGTCTTCACGAGGTTTTCACACACTGTTGCTGGTATTTTGGCCCATTCCTCCATGCAAATCTCCTCTAGAGCAGTGATGTTTTGGGGCTGTTGCTGGGCAACACGGACTTTCAACTCCCTCCAAAGATTTTCTATGGGGTTGAGATCTGGAGACTGGCTAGGCCACTCCAGGACCTTGAAATGCTTCTTACAAAGCCACTCCTTCGTTGCCCGGGCGGTTTGTTTGGAATCATTGTCATGCTGAAAGACCCAGACACTTTTCATCTTCAATGCCCTTGCTGATGGAAGGAGGTTTTCGCTCAAAATCTCACGATACATGGCCCCATTCATTCTTTCCTTTACTCAGTCGTCCTGGTCCATTTGCAGAAAAACAGCCCCAAAGCGTGATGTTTCCACCCCCATGCTTCACAGTAGGTATGGTGTTCTTTGGATGCAACTCAGCATTCTTTGTCCTACAAACATGACGAGTTGAGTTTTTACCAAAAAGTTATATTTTGGTTTCATCTGACCATATGACATTCTCCCAATCTTCTTCTGGATCATCCAAATGCTCTCTAGCAAACTTCAGACGGGCCTGGACATGTACTGGCTTAAGCAGGGGGCCCTGCAGGATTTGAGTCCCTGGCGGCATAGTGTGTTACTGATGGTAGGCTTTGCTACTTTGGTTCCAGCTCTCTGCAGGTCATTCACTAGGTCCCCCCGTGTGGTTCTGGGATTTTTGCTCACCGTTCTTGTGATCATTTTGACCCCACGGGTTGAGATCTTGCGTGGAGCCCCAGAACGAGTGAGATTATCAGTGATCTTGTATGTCTTTCATTTCCTAATAATTGCTCCCACAGTTGATTTCTTCAAACCAAGCTGCTTACCTATTGCATATTCAGTCTTCCCAGCCTGGTGCAGGTCTACAATTTTGTTTCTGGTGTCCTTTGACAGCTCTTTGGTCTTGGCCATAGTGGAGTTTGGAGTGTGACTGTTTGAGGTTGTGGACAGGTGTCTTTTATACTGATAACAAGTTCAAACAGGTGCCATTAATACAGGTAATGAGTGGAGGACAGAGGAGCCTCTTAAAGAAGAAGTTACAGGTCTGTGAGAGCCAGAATTCTTGCTTGTTTGTAGGTGACCAAATACTTATTTTCCACCATAATTTGCAAATAAATTCATTAAAAATCCTACAATGTGATTTTCTGGATTTTTTTTCTCATTTTGTCTGTCATAGTTGAAGTGTACCTATGATGAAAATTACAGGCCTCTCTCATCTTTTAAGTGGGAGAACTTGCACAATTGGTGGCTGACTAAATACTTTTTTGCCCCACTGTATATACTGTACTCTATACCATCTACTGCATCTTGCCTATGCCGTTCGGCCATCGCTCATCCATATATTTAAATGTAAATATTCTTATTCATTCCTTTACACTTGTGTGTATAAGGTAGTTGTGAAATTGTTAGATTACTTGTTAGATATTACTTCACGGTCGGAACTAGAAGCACAAGCATTTCGCTTCACTCGCATTAACATCTGCTAACCATGTGTATGTGACCAATAAAATTAGATTTTGTTTGATTTGCTCCACAAACATCACACTACAACCACCATACTTGACCGTTGGTATACGGTTCTTACTGTGGAATGCAGTGTTTGGTTTTCGTCAGGCCAGGCTAATGGGACCCATGTCGTCCAAAAAGTTATACTTTTGACTCATCTGTCCATAGAACATTCTTCCAAGAGTATTGATGGTCATCCAGGTGCTTCCAGGTACTTTTTGAAAGAGTTGAGTAAACTTTTTGGACGAGATGTGTCCCATTACTCCTGGCGAAAACCAAACACTGTATTCTACCGGAAGAACCTTATACCAACAGTTAAGCATGGTGGTGGTAGTGTGATGGTTTGGGGATGCTTTACTGCCTCAAGACTTTCCTTAATAGAAGGAACCATGAATTCTGCTCTGTATCAGATAATCTACAGGAGAATATCAGACCATCTGTCTGTGAGCTGAAGCTGAAGCACAGCTGGGTCATGCAGCAAGACAATCATCCAAAACACACAATCAAGTCTCTATGAAAATGGTTAAAAAGCAACACATTTTAAGTTTTGGAATGGCCTAATCAAAGTCCAGACCTAATCCCAATTGAGATGTTGTGGCAGGACTTGAAAATCCACACGTTGCTGAGTTAAAGCATCTCTGCATCCAAGAGTGGGCCAAATTACCTCCACAGAAATATGAGAGACTGATCAACAACTACAGGAAGCATTTGGTTGAGGTAATTGCAGCTAAAGGTGGCACAACCAGTTATTGAGTGTAAGATGACAATTAGTTTTCACACAGGGGAATTGGGTGTTGCATAACTTTGGTAATTAAGTAAATTAAATAAGTATTCATTTTTTTGTGTTATTTGTAACCTCAGGTTCCTTTTATCTAATATTAGGTTTTGGTTGATGATCTGATAACATTCAGTATCAAAAATATGCACAAATATAGAAAATCAGAAAGGGGGAAAATACTATGTTTCAAACAATGTTTACATTACAGAGAAGAAAACAGCTATTCCATTACACGTGCAGTGTGTAATTATTCTTGCTTCCATAGCTTGCATAGCACATGGGTTATTGTGTTCTCACCCTGTTGAATAGCATTCTTATTTCTTACAGAGAACAAACTCCACCTCACTCATGATTGCACATCATTATGAAATTCATTGCATTTACAGTATGTATGCTACCATAGTTTGTCAGGAGGTGAAACCTTCTGGAAAACTATTGTCTGACTACAATATTTTATGGCGCGCAGTCCCTTCTGACCTGAGCACTTCCATATCATATCTATGTATGGACAGCTTCTAACGGGGAATCTTACTCGAAACACAGAAGTTTGGAGCATATATAACTAGCTTGAAATAGTTTTTTAAAGGCCATCTTAGTCATTTAAATTACATATTGAAAACCACGTCCTCCAGTTGTTAATGGTGCGCTTGCGTGCAAATGAACCGGGAGCTGTCTAAGTGCTGAATCTAAAGACACGTCCACTCGTCTCCCATTCCAGCAGCGGACGGTCTTCAACCCAAGGAAATATTCTTCTTCAACACCACTATACTTTAGAGACCATAGTATACTTTAGAGACCATCTGTTTTCACTGAGTTTTTGAATGAAAGTGAGAACGCCTTCCTGAAGGCTCTATATTCCGCGTCTTGTGGATATTTCTCACCTCACAACGTCTTTTCCACAGGTTATTTTTAGGTGGCAATGACTCAGAATTGATGATTCTTTACACATTATCAACAACAATACCGCACCTGGGAATCAGTGTTTTTTCAAACTAAGCTATGATCCTACGGACTGGAATGCCTTATGTGTATTCTCTGTGTTTCACGAGAACACCCAATTGCGCTTTGGTCAGAAAGAAATCGATATTGCTGCTTGGATTGTGTGTTTGACCAACATTCATATATGGAAGAAATAAAGAAGTGAAGAAATCTAAAATCAAAAGGAATGAATCGCCCCTTTGTCAACGTCTTGACTGCTTTATTTGCATGTTTAATGGAGACCAACAACAGCAGGTAGGTGAATACTTAGGCTACTTTATTGGCCATGTAACGTTTATTTTTTTATTAAAATATAATGAGATACTTTCTTCTTTATTTGTATGTAGCCTATTCAACTGTAATGTTCATTGTTTGAAAAGGCAAAGTGCGTTGCCATTAAAACAAAGTTTAGGATACTGGGTTTCAACCTACCTCGAATGACCCAATATTTCATCGTGGACCCTAAAGTTCCAGTGTTATTATTGGAATGTAGAAATCAGTTGACTGAAAATAGAGTTGTTTTTACATCAGCATTGAGCCTAGTAGGCTATATGGAGCCGTCAATATCGCAGGGTAATATCTGGTATTTTGCCAAGTTAATCACTGCCTCTAACTCAGTCTGTGGGCGTTGTCAAAACGTTCAGTGGCATGTCCAGAACATTTGGGATGGGGTGGCCAAGGTGGGGCATAGACCCAGTTTAGGGGGGCCATAACATGTCTTTTTTTAAAGTATAATTATGTTGGTTCAATGCATTCAATTCTTTAGCTTAGGTTTGGTACATTTCCCTGTTCAAATGAATCATAAATCCATTCTGGAAATATTGTTACAGTCTTTGCATTCAAGGTCAGGATTGTATATAAGGGTATTAGCATAGAGCAGTAAATTCACTACAAAGTGCCATCCAGAGTGAAAATTATACTGTGACATTTGAGGCATTTCTATTTTGTTTAAGGAGACCTCCTAGTAGGCATGTCATTTAACAGTAAAATGTATTCCCTTTTAATGTGTCATGAACACAACCAGTCATGATATTCTCATCTGATTGTCGAACAAATCACTTCAGAAAGTAGGTTAAGTAGGTTACCTGCGTAGGTTCATCTATTCCAAAATATGTCCAGCATCCAATCAGTGCATAGTGCACCTGTCATTTGAATAGAAAGGGACATCTATTACAAACACCATGTATCATGACATTCAACCTACAAATTGGTGTGTATTCATGGATGCCAAGGGAAGCCAGGCTTACCCAAAAAGGTCATCAATAAAGCAAATAAATGAATTCTCATTGGTGAATTTCACTTGAATTCGCATGAGGCTGAATCTATTTCACCAGAGAAAGCATCAGAGCGAGGCAAACAGTGCCCCTCTGTCTTAGTATCTGTAACTCACCTTGGGCCACCCCCTGGACACTACTGAATACACTGTCAAATTCCCTTGTAGCCTATGTGTCAGAGTAATTTTATTTCTAAGTGCGTATAGCCTTAGTATACAATGAGGACAGTCACAAAGCCAACTCTCCAATACAGTGGTAATAAACTTAAAGCACATCGTGTCTGCCAAGGTGTTCCTTCACTATTGGAATCCTTCCTAATTATATCATTTGAATCTAATTTGTGTTTCTCTGCATGCCTACACATCAGTATGCAGATGAGCTTCCTATTCGGTTGAGATCAAGTAGAAATGGTTTCACCACACTTTGACTTCTGACTGAGCAAGTAAGTGTTTTATTTTCCCTTTGTTTGTCACAGGGTGGTGGATGCCAAGGAGCATGAGTCCAGATCAGGCTCTACTACTAACTTGTCTCCCTCAGACTTTCTGGACTCATTAATGGGTAGAACATCTGGTTATGATGCACGAATACGACCAAACTTCAAAGGTTGGTTTATATTTAGCTTTAACTTTTTAATAGCTCCTTAGAATTTGAGTGTGGATTGGAAAATATTCACCTAAAATGCATCTGGGATATCAGTGTACGCACCCATATCTACACTGAGTATACAGAACATTAAGAACACCTGCTCTTTCCATGACATAGACTGACCCGTTGAATCCAGATGAAAGCTATGCTCCCTTATTGATTCACTTGTTAAATCCACTCCAATCAGTGTAGATGAAGGGGAGAGGTTAAAGGTTAAAGAAGGCTTTTTTAAAACTTGAGCATCCATGTGGAATGTTTTCGACACCTTGTAGAGTCCATACCCCAATGAATTGAGGCTGAGGGCAATAGGGTGTGCAACTCAATTTTAGGAAGGTGTTCCTAATGTTTGGTATACTCAGTGTATATTACTAATGTACTGACACCCCATGCATAATGATGTATACCCCTCAAGTCAATAAGGCACATAATGAACAATGCATTTTGTGCTTGTCTATTGAAAAAACCCACCCCTTAATGATTTAAAGAAGAATGGCTATCAATCACGCCTGTAGACAGTGACATCATCATCCATGTAGGATTTATGGGATCGCGATATGGAACATGAAAGGCTCATAGCAGAACCGAGCAGTAGATAGATAGTTTGGATCTCAGCCCACCATCCCCCTAGCCTGGCTGACGTGACGCACGTGACTCACACTGGTCTGATTGGTTCTTTCAAATGTTTGTTTCTTCCCTGGATGGTTGAGATCTGACAATGTTTTTGATTTTAAAATCCAACAATTGTATTGGGGGCTGTGTGTGGTTGTCCATGTGGGTGTTTTAGTGAAAAAACAAAGCGGAGAACCAATAAGTGAAAAAGCACATCCCCTTCATTATGAACGCACCCTGCCCACAACATCAAGCTAGCCTTTCTAAACTATGAAGTCAGGAGGACTTTGATTTAGGTGTTAGCCATAGCACTATCACCCATTATAACACCCAATATAGCTATTTCTTCAATTGTCATTTATATTGTCCAACAGCTATATTAAACATCAGTATTCAAGACACCAACAACAACAATAATGAGGTATAGATGTGGGCCCAAAACAACAGTGGTGCCACAGTGACAGCCACAGATGAGGGATGGGGTCCCTCTGGCCAGGCTGCTGAGTTCCTCTATTGTTGTGTTGTGGTGCAGGGGAGAGACATCATCTGTCACTGTGATGGATCTGAGTAAGGAGAGGGAACGGAACTCATTGGTGTGGCTCAGATTGGCAGGTGGGTATGGAGACAGGCAGGACAGGTGGGCAGGAAGGGACATACCCTAGACAGGGAGGCAGGCATGCAGGTAGACCCAAGGCTGGGACACTAGTGATTGAACCGTGCTGGAGAGAAGGCCACTGTGAGGAGAGTAGCACAGGAAACACAGTCTGAGATTGGTCAGCAAGACTCACCCAGAAACACTGGCCCAGATCTATCCACTCCATCTGGGAGAATTGGAAACAAGTGTACACAAGATCTCAGAAATGGACTCGAGATCAGGGGAAGACTTGTCTGTTTTATGCTGGATTTTTTTTTTTGAAATTCAAGAACTATTTTTATTAGTATAATAAATTATTTATTAGTATATGGAAGAATGCTGGAGTTGTGAGTAGAGGAAATTAAAAGTACTGGAATGAAGAAAGTGATCTTACCTTGTCTGGTAAATTGGTGAGTTCAATTTTCTGGTCGACAGAGTATTCCAGTCTAATGTTTCTAATGTTTCTACAAGCAGCAAATTTTCCATTTATTAGGCAGCAAGCACAAACACACACATATACACAGGTAAAGTAAACAAGCATACACATAGATTATGTTATTTATCACATACAAACCAAACTGTCACAACTCTACCCCACAGTGCTGCTGGAGCTTGACCTACATTTGCCTGCCAAGGTTGTTGTGTGGAGTTATTCCGTTACATTTTTCTGTTACTGATGCAGTTGCCCGACTACAAACTGAGGCGAATATTAATACCACCACGTCACATGCAATATTGATGAGGAATACACAGGGGAAGGGCTATGAACTCACAACTTCACTTAACAACACCTCTCTCTCTCCCTGGCTGACATTGTTGTTTTTATTCAAGACAGTGTTACTGTATTGGATAGAAAGAGTCAAAAACAGTTTTTCAGTCATTCTGTGACCTCAAAGATAGCGGTAGAATGCCTGTGAAACTAAGTTGACTGTCCTGCTCGTGATTGTTTCATAAGAAACATGTGCCACTATTTCTAATGCCAGTGTGTGTGTGTGTGTGTGTGTGTGTGTGTGTGTGTGTGTGTGTGTGTGTGTGTGTGTGTGTGTGTGTGTGTGTGTGTGTGTTACCGTGTGTCTCTCAGCATGTGTTTTTGTTTATCTGTTTTTTAACCCTATCAAGTAAAACATTCCTTGTCATCCTCATTGAGTTAGTCAATGACTAGTACCAGTTAGCATAAGCAGGCAACATTCTTTTGATTGAACTAAGTCAACATTTTTTAACGATACCACTGTTTGTTGAATTTTGGAGTTGATCCTGACATTTCTAACTATAACTGGACCAGGCCTGCTGTTGAAGACAAACGGCTGGTGATGAGATTAGTCAATGACTAGTGCAGCTGTTTTGACTTGCCTGGGGTGCTTAGGAGACCAACAGGCCCTGTTTATGTTGACAGAAAAACGTACTCGGAGAACAACAGGCCCTGTTTATGTTGACAGAACAACATATTAGGAGAACAACAGGCCTTGTGTATGTTGACAGAAAAACATACTAGGAGAACAACAGGCCCTGTTTATGTTGACAGAACAACATATTAGGAGAACAACATGCCTTGTGTATGTTGACAGAACAACAGACCCTGTTTATGATGACAGAAAAACATATTAGGAGAACAACAGGCCTTGTGTATGTTGACAGAACGACAGGCCCTGTTTATGTTGACAGAAAAACATATTAGGAGAACAACAGACCTTGTGTATGTTGACAGAACAACAGGCCCTGTTTATGTTGACAGAAAAACATATTAGGAGAACAACAGGCGTTGTGTATGTTGACAGAACAACAGACCCTGTTTATGATGACAGAAAAACATATTAGGAGAACAACAGGCCTTGTGTATGTTGACAGAACGACAGGCCCTGTTTATGTTGACAGAAAAACATATTAGGAGAACAACAGGCCTTGTGTATGTTGACATATATACACACAGTCCATACTGTGGTGGTAGATAGGTAATGAAGCACATGCTCGCTTTCACAACTAATTATACTCAGATTTCTGTACATCCAACAGATATTATACTGCTATCATCCTCAAACTCCCTCATCTCGATTTGCTAAACCACCCCGTGGAGATGGCACATGATGATTAAGTGCAAAAAAACATCTTGACTTTTTCTTGTCACCTCGTTCTCATTCCATTTCACAGGTCCCCCTGTAAACATTACATGCAATATTTGTATCAACAGTTTGGGCTCGGTCACAGACACCAGCATGTTAAGTGTTCTTGCTTAATCTCTTCTCTGTCAAACATGTCAATGTGTTATCTATCCTCCAACCTGCAGGTCCCCCAGTTAATGTTACCTGCAACATATTTATCAACAGCTTTGGTTCTATAGCAGAAACTACAATGGTGAGTTGGAGCATTGTGCTTGGCCATGTTATCTACATTTACATTTGACATTTGAGTAATTTAGTAGATGCTCTTATCCAGAACGACTTATAGGAGCAATTATGGTTAAATGCCTTGCTCAAGGGCACATCGGCATATTTTTCACCTCATCGGCTCGGGGATTCAAACCAGCAACCTTTTGGTTACTGGACAAATGATTTTAAACTACAGCCTTGCTCTTATGCTCCTCTGGAGTTTAAGATTGAAATCATCCAATTTCTTTAGTGTTCATGAGTTAATTTTCCTTTTAGTTTATGGATGTTTTGAACTTTTGCATCCTCATGTGAAATGATTCACTTTGACCCATCCCCATAGTCTATTGGTGGCTCCATGGTGAAATAGCACACTGACACTGAGAACCGCAATTGAATCAAATATCTTTCACATTATACTCAAGGCAATATTGTATTGCTATTCCCATGACACTCCCTTGTGCATGTGTTGGATTAGTTCTGTTTTAATAATTCACACAGTGAATGCCAGCACATAATTCATTTTAAATGCAGCCAGTAGCTGTAGGTTTGATGTCTTAGGGCCTGAGATTTAAGCATGTTGATCGGTTGTAATGTCCCATAGACATCCAACTGCCCAAGGGGTAAACAATATCAAAGCTGGAATCCACATTGAGATCCTATTCAATAACTACTCTCGCAATGCATTCATAATTAGTTAGAACTTTGTCCATTGAATGATTGCAATTTTTGGTAGACAATCTTTGCCAAAGTTAATCAACAGACGAGCCGGGTTTCTAACACTTGTCCACAGTTGTTCGATAACTCTCCACTCATAGACATACACATCTGGGACCACCAATACACTGCTGCCTACTGAATAGGTATGTTCTAAGAGGGAGAGAAAAAGCATCTAATTCGATGCAATCTGTTCATTCATTACTAACTGCATCTTCAAACGTCAATGGAGTTTCTTGGTCTACTATTCACACAAACATCCTCTATCTCCTATAACCACCATTTAGCAATAACAATTAATGAGGAAACTGATCATATAGATCAAGTAACTAAATTAGATTCATGAATTCAATTTTATTAGATTGCTCCTTTCAATACATGTGTATTTATTGCCGCATTTAACTCTTAAATTGTCATTTGGATTTTAGATTATGGTATTGTGTGGTGATTTACAAGCATACAAATATGCATTGAAATCCATGCATTGTATCCATTCATTCCTCCTATCTTTTATCATATTACAATTCTGTGTAAAAACAAGGAGCAATTTCTCGGGTTAAAGTTTTGTAGCACCACTTCAAATTGTGGTAGTGTTACAGTCAAAGTGTTAGAATTGTATTTTACTATTAGTATTAATATTATTTATTCTATCATTGGTGCTTTATTAGTGACTTTGTGCCAAATGACTTGAGGTGATACTGCATGTCACTGCGATAGAACCAAATATCTGGGGCAGGCACTTGGCCTACATATTGACAAGACAATGTTGTTTTGTATTAGTGGCTCTATCATTCTAAATATGTAAATGTCTATAGGAAAATTATTTTCGTTTTCACTGACTGTGTGACACAATATATTCTGGTCACCAAAGTGATAGTACTGTATATTTAACGGAGATAGACAGTAGTTTATATGTCAAAGTAAAGCAGTTTAAAGCTGATTTCACTATTTCCCCAAGGATTACAGAGTGAACATCTTCCTGCGACAGAAGTGGAGAGACCCTCGGTTGGCATACAGCAAATACCCAGACTCGTCTCTTGACCTGGACCCGTCCATGTTGGATTCTATTTGGAAACCTGATCTGTTCTTCGCCAACGAGAAAGGCGCCAACTTTCATGATGTCACCACAGACAACAAGCTCCTGAGGGTCTTCAAAGATGGGACCGTCCTGTACAGTATCAGGTCAGATGTGGGGCGTGCATTGAATGGTGGGCTCAACTCTATTTCTCGGGGAAATTAGTACAATAGTACAAAAGGATGTCGAATGAGGTCATGTTTTAACATTCCCTGTTGGAAACATCCAAACAAAGAATAGATTCAAATCCAGTGAAATGTCAGCAGAGTCAGAGATTCCCTTCTACCTCCAGGCCCTTCACGCACTTGTAATTACTTTTGAAAGAAAGAAGTTTCTACATCCAAGACTACCTCTCAGGTTTAATGGGATTCATCTCAATAAAATATTCAGTCACCTGGAGGAATTGGATGCAATATGATCTCATTAAGAGTACATAGAAACACAAACCACCAGAGTATCCAAAGGCTACAGGGAATTTTTCTCCAAAGATGTTTAGAATATGTTCAGGGAAGGCATATAGAAATAACCCACTCATGTAGGCTATTCATTTCCCTGGGCATTAGCTACAAGTCAATATGCTTCATCCCTAGCGTTGCGCAGGATCAGTAAGATGGAATCACTTCAAAGTAAATGCAGCCCACTCGTAGTAGATGAGACGGGTTACATTTTAGTAATTCAGCCGACGCTCTTATCCAGTGCGACTTACAGGATCAATTAGGGTTAATTGCCTTGCTCAAGGACACATCAACACATGTTTCACCTATTCGGCTTGGGAATTCGAACCAGCAACCTTTCATTTACTGGCCCAACACTCTTAACTGTTAGGCTACCTGCCAATTGCCCCCTCTTACAAAAACCACTCCTACACTTAAGCACAAATCTGTGATTCAAGATCTGAAAATACATTACCTTTATTTCATTTTAATATCACTTCAGTCACACCACTCCTCCTTAGATTCACACCTCGAAGCAGCGGAATAATGCAGCTCAATTTGTTGTCCATTTGGAGAGCTGATTCAGGTGGTGGAGCCTAGGTGTGGAGGGAGGCAAGGGGATTCTGAGAGAACAGATGAAAGAAAGGTGGTTAGTCGCTTTCACCATTCATGAGAGAAGAGATGAGAGAGGGAGCAGACTGCTGATGACAATACATCTCAGAGACGGTCCAGTAATAAAAGTGTGATAAGAACATGCTGTGTGGGAGGAGGAGGCTCTCTCAGAGGAAAAGGAGGGAAGGAGAATGAGCATTCGCTGCAGACAAGGAGCATATGCTTAGTACATACAAAGGAAGTCAGAAGTTTACATACACTTAGGTTGGAGTCATACTCGTTTTACAACCACTCCACAAATTTCTTGTTAACAAACTATAGTTTTGGCAAGTCGGTTAGAACATCTACTTTGTGCATGACACAAGTACTTTTTCCAGCAGTTGTTTACAGACAGATTATTTCACTTATAATTCACTGTATCACAATTCCAGTGGGTCAGAATTTTACATACACTAAGTTGACTGTGCCTTTAAACAGCTTGGAAAATTCCAGAAAATTATGTAATGGCTTGGAAGCTTCTGATAGGCTAATTGACATCATTTGAGTCAATTGGAGGTGTATTTGTGGATGTATTTCAGGGCCTACCTTCAAACTCAGTGCCTCTTTGCTTGACATCATGGGAAAATCAAAAGAAATCAGCCAAGACCACAGAAAAAACATTGTAGACCTCCACAAGTCTGGTTCATCCTTGGGAGCAATTTCCAAACGCCTGAAGGTACCACGTTCATCTGTACAAACAATAGTATGCAAGTATAAACACCATGGGACCACGCAACCGTCATGCCGCTCAGGAAGGAGACGCGTTCTGTCTCCTAGAGATGAACGTACTTTGGTGCGAAAAGTGAAAATCAATCCCAGAACAACAGCGAAGGACCTTGTGAAGATGCTGGAGGAAACCGGTACAAAGTATCTATATCCACAGTAAAATTTGTCCTATATCGACATAACCTGAAAGGCCGCTGAGCAAGGAAGAAGCCACTGCTCAAAAACCACTATAAAAAAGCCAGACTACGGATTGCAACTGCACATGGGGACAAAGATCGTACTTTTTGGATAATGTCCTCTGAAACAAAAATAGAACTGTTTGGCCATAATGACCATCGTTCTTTTGGAGGAAAAAGGGGGAGGCTTGCAAGCCGAAGAACACCATCCCAGCCGTGAAGCACGGGGGTGGCAACATCATGTTGTGGGGGTGCTTTGCTGCAGGGGGGACTGGTGCACTTCACAAAATAGATGGCATCATGAGGGAGGAAAATTATTTGGATATATTGAAGCAACATCAGTTAAAGCTTGGTCGCAAATGGGTCTTCCAAATAGACAATGACCCCAAGCATACTTCCAAAGTTGTGGCAAAATGGCTTAAGGACAACAAAATCAAAGTATTGGAGTGGCCATCACAAAGCCCTGACCTCAATCCCATAGAACATTTGTGGTCAGAACTGAAAAAGAGTGTGTGAGCAAGGAGGCCTACAAACCTCACTCCGTTACACCAGCTCTGTCAGGAGGAATGGGCCAAAATTCACCCAACTTATTGTGGGAAGCTTGTGGAAGGCTACCTGAAACGTTTGACCCAAGTTAAACAATATAAAGGCAATGCTACTAAATACTAATTGAGTGTATGTAAACTTATGACCCACTGGGAATGTGATGAATGAAATAAAAGCTGAAATAAATCATTCTCTCTACTATTATTCTGACATTTCACATTTTTTAAATAAAGTGGTGATCCTAACTGACCTAAAACAGGGAATTTTTACTAGGATTAAATGTCAGGAATTGTGAAAAACTGAGTTTGAATGTATTTGGCTAAGGTGTATGTAAACTTCTGACTTCAACTGAACATAATGACAATCTGTGTAAAGTAGAAACATAAAAGTATAATATACTGTATACTTAAATCCACTGCTATGATGACGACCATTATGGTTTTATTCCTTATTAAATTGTAAAAAATCTGATATTGACAAGATCCGAGATATGGGTCTCGTGTGGCTCAGTTGATAGAGCATGGCGCTTGCAATGCCAGAGTTATGGGTTTGATTCACATTCCCACAAAAAATTAAAAATAAATATCCACTCACTACTGTAAGTCCCTCTGGATAAGAGTGTCTGCAAAATTATAAGAAATGTACAGTATTTACAAATAAAAGTTTATTGGTTGTGTACTCAGATTATCTGATGTCACAGCTGAAATAGCCTAGTGGTTAGAGCGTTGGACTAGTAACCGGAAGGTTGCGAGTTCAAACCCCCGAGCTGACAAGGTACCAATCTGTCGTTCTGCCCCTGAACAGGCAGTTAACCCACTGTTCCCAGGCCGTCATTGAAAATAAGAATTTGTTCTTAACTGACTTGCCTGGTTAAATAAAGGTAAAAATAAAAAAAAAAAAAAAAAAAAAAAAATGCTTGTGTTTCCAACACAAACACGCAGACTCCTGTACTTACGTACTCACAAACAAATGCAAATGTAAACTTCTGACTTCAACTGTACTTTATACAGTCACACAGTAGGTATACATTGTAGGGAGCTTGTATTTTAGTCTCACTTGAAACAGTAAACAAAAATGCAGAAAATAGTTGGGTTCTGTGTAAGATTTTTTTATTTAACAGTAAATGTATCTGTTGAGTGAGGTATAGAGCATGCTACTCTAATAACTACACTGAAAAATAAATCCTGTTGTTTTTACAGTAACTTACTGGCGGCCAGTTACCTGTAAGTTACTGTAAAAAAAGGTACAGTATGTTACCGTACATTCCTAAGAATCTTTGGTTTAACAGTACATTACTGTAGGCTTTATTTGTACATTCACAAATAATGCTTCCACGGTTGTTTCATGACTTTTACACCTCTTCCTCAAAGGTTGACTCTCATTCTATCTTGTCCGATGGATCTGAAGAACTTTCCCATGGACATGCAGATCTGTACCATGCAACTGGAGAGCTGTAAGTGTCTGCTCCTTACAACTCACATGGTAAAGCACATGGAATATGGTTTGTGAAAATGCAATATCATATCAAACATATTTGCTTTGTTCATTCATTCCTCAGTTGGCTACACCATGAATGATTTGATCTTTGAGTGGGAGAGCAAGGACAAAAATCCTGTACAGGTGGCCGCTGGGTTGACCCTCCCCCAGTTCATCATGAGAGATGAGAAGGAGCTTGGCTACTGTACCAAAAGCTACAACACCGGTCAGAGAGCCACACACACACACACACACACACACACACACACACACACACACACACACACACACGCACACGCACACGCACACGCACACGCACACACAAACAAACACACACACACACACACACCACATCGTCCCTGATCTGAGGTGTCAGTGTGTTTTGTTCTCCAGGTAAATTCACCTGCATTGAGGTGAAGTTCCACTTGGAGAGACAGATGGGTTACTACCTGATCCAGATGTACATCCCCAGCCTCCTCATCGTCATCCTGTCCTGGGTCTCCTTCTGGATCAACATGGACGCCGCTCCCGCCAGGGTGGCACTGGGCATCACCACCGTGCTCACCATGACAACCCAGAGCTCCGGCTCCCGAGCCTCCCTTCCTAAGGTAAGCCTGTTAATCCAAGCAGTAACAGGATGAGCGGACAATCTGATGGAGGAGAGAGGGGAGGGTCAATGGGCCATGTTCAGATCAATCAACCTTTCATTTTCCACCCATGTTAGAAGTCATACATACTGTAATCAGATACTGTTCATGAAATGTAAATATGCCTATGATTGAAGTCTCTGTGCATCACTGAATTTTGACTCAGATGTAAGTATCCTATGGATAAATAACAATCAATGGATTTACAGTATATCAAGAGAATAACAATGTAAAGTATTTCATTTTTAATCAATAAGTTGTAAAAACAGAGAATACTATTTAACATAACATTATCACAATTTATGTTAGAAATTACAATTACAACATTGATTTAGGAAGTGATATAATGTTACTTAATCAAATAGCAGTGGATACACTACAACTGTACATGGTCAAATATACAAAATTAGTATTCACACTTACGCTTGCAAGAGTGCTTCAGCGTGAGTCATCTCTTGAAAATCAACCATTCTCTCACACTTTGGCCCATGACCACATCAGAGGCCCACATGAAAGAGACACACTCTAATAAATATTTAGAGAGAGGTCTTTGAGAGGCCCAACTCAGAACAACAAGAGCTCAATATACCTTAAGAGCACTCGATAAAGTAAAGTTGTTTTCTCTCCATGCAAATGACCTGTCATTTCGAGACATAGACGAGGTCACTGTATGAGGAATAAGAGGGCCTCCTTTAGAGTCTAGCCTTCATCGCATCTCCGGCATGGACATAGATCAAATAGACCGATAAAGGCTCCAGTCGAGCTGCTACTGTTTCCATTGTGTTACTTTGGTAATTAAAGCGACAATTATTTCCTTCCACGCTATCACTGAAAATCGCTGATATCAACATGAGTTTTGAGAGTTTAAAGCACTCGTTAGCAAATACCACCCCCTTAATTATGGTGATTTAGAATTTACAGCAACTCTGATTAACATAAAAAAGGATGTCATTGAGAGAATATTATATTCCCATTGAAATGTTAATTGAACGAGGCATTGTGAAAACAGCACATGAAAGGATTATTCATTCCCAGTAAATTACTGTTTGTTTGGTTCTTGTCACAGGTCTCCTATGTGAAGGCCATTGATATCTGGATGGCCGTGTGTCTTCTGTTTGTATTTGCTGCCCTACTGGAATACGCTGGGGTTAACTTTGTCTCCAGGCAACAGAAAGAGTTCCTTCGCTTGAGGCGAAGACAGAGGCGGACTCACAGGGTAAATAAACACTCTAGGCTTGAGTATAATTCCCTATAAAACAGTCCCTGCAAAGCCCAGACTCATGACCACAGGTGGTTCGTGGCATCTTAATTGGGGAGGACGGGCTCGTGAGAATAAGTAGAATGGTATCAAATACATTCAATTTGCTCTGTTCCGGCTATTATTATGAGCTGTCCTCCCCTCAGCAGATTCCTGTGCTCATGACTGAACCATTTTTAAAGAGTGGGAGTTCCACTCTAGTAATTGTTCATTGCTATAGAAGAGATAGTGGAGAAACAGGAAAGATGGAGAAAATGTGTTGAAAATGCGATATGGGACTGGGATTCGACCGATCCCACACTCAAACAGACTTACATGCACCAAAGGTGGTGGCAGAAACTGTTAGACCAAATCCCAGAGCCTCATGACTGAACATATGAGCAGTGTAGGGCAGTCAGAGACGGATATTAAGTTGGCCATTTTTAAGGAAATGTGTGTCAGGTCATCTGAGGCTATCTAGGTGTGTCAGCTGGTTGTTGCTGCAGCGGAGAAACGGAGGGTGTAATATCTGGGAGACATTCAGCTGTGTCCCCTCTGTTAATGAAGCCGCTGTAGATGTCGCCTGGAGGCATCCTCAGGTAAAGTGTACAACACCTGAGTCACAGGCCAAGAAAAGGACGCAAGAACATGGCTACTGGCCATACACCAGAATATCATAGTGTGTGCACATGGGATTGTGTCTGAAAGTCTTTCTCTCCATTGAACAGAGGCATACTCACTGTGAGTCCGTCTTTGTTTTGTTTCACCAGGATGACGACATGAGGGATGGCTTCAATTACTCGGGTTACGGCATGACTCATTGTCTGAAGGATGGGTCGGCTGTTAAAAACGCTGTCCCAAACCCCGGCCCAGCACCACCTACCTCTAAAGAAAAAGAGGTGATAAGGAAGAGGTTTGTGGACAGGGCCAAGAGGATTGACACTGTGTCCCGAGCAGCCTTCCCTATGGCCTTCCTCCTCTTCAACATCTTCTATTGGATAACATACAAGGTCATCAGGCATGAGGACATTGGCATGCAGTCAGGGTAGTCGCTCTGCCCTGCAGGTTTTACCTATGGAACTCTCAGCTCTCTCTCTTTCTCTATCATTTCTCTAAATGAGAAACGCTAGGACAGCACAGTGAGACTAATGTATCTTATGGGACTATACATGGAGGAGAGGCACAGGGATGTTGATGGTGTTGGTGTTCTTTCAGGGAAAATATATAGGTGTTCATGCAAAATCTAAAAGACTAATGCACATGTTTAGGATTAACAATTGAACAATTGGTGAGTAACAGATGTATGTTTTCGACGTGTTCCTGTGAGCTAACGCATCCTGGAGATTCTAATGGGTTTTTACTCAAGGCACAGAACAATGATATGAAAAGGTGGACCAAATTTTATGAGACAATTCTGACTTTGCATTTGTACAACCTTGCAATGGAGCAACATTCCATGGATTTGTATGTGCAGTAGTCTGGGCCTTGTAGTTAAGGTGTGGTGAAAAAAAAAGTTTAATAAAAAGGTTGATTAGAGCAGTTTTATACAATTGTACTGCAGTTCCTCACTGTGTCTACAAGCAGCAATTATTGTGTTTATTAGGCAGCGAACACAATACACACACACACACACACACACACACACACACACACCATATAAGGCCTACATCTGTTAATATTACAGATGCATTTTCCAGGTCGATTTGGTTTTACAGTTGGAGTGTAAGTTTTGTAAATTTAACTGTAATGAAATGTTTATTGTAATGAAGGCAGATGACATGTTTCTAAAACAGAGATTTCTACTTCTAAAGATTCCTCTGAGGACTGTTGAATGCATCCCCTCACTTCCACACTGCAGTGCCCTCTTTGGGCAGTACGTATTACAGTTGACATTGTATACTATACAGTATTGCAACTATGAAGTAGATCTTTATACTAGGGCCCTGTGTTTTGGTAAATCATGTCACATGACCTAGATTTGAACCTTTATTTAAAGCTTTTTCAACAAACGGTCCCCTTTTCGTTATATGTCAGATGGTCCAGCACATTCTTTAGACAATTGCTTTCATTTTTTTGTGAAATTCAAATTTCTGGAAAAGGCTTAAAGATGCATTATGCAGAAATCACTCTGCCATTTCCTGGTTCCAAAATTATTAATTGTTTGCCTAATTTCCTATTAAGTGACAAACAAGCAAGTATAGTGTAGAGAATCATTGTACCATCTATACTGCTTTGAAATATATTTTACATAACTAAAAATATTGTATTTTCAGCTGTTTGAAGCCGAAAGTAAAAGACAAAAAAAAAATCAACTTTAAAACGGGAAGCATAGAAATAGCGTACATAGACCATATCTACCGCTTCAATGAATATGACAGATGTATAACTCACATTTCTATGTGAAGTTTGTCAGGTCGCCCCAAAACATATTGCATCTTTAAAATAAAATATTAAAATCTAGGTCATGTGACATTATAGCCAAAAACACAGAGCCCTTCTCATAACACATAATAGTATAGAGCAGTTATTGGTCCTTGCACTTCTGACATAATATGAGGAAAGTTTTTTGTTGAATGGTGTTTCTGAAAAAGGTTGTTTACTAAACTGTACATCAATAAAGTTGAGTGTGCACCACACATATGCTCTCCCTCATCATAGTCGTGTGTTACTGTATTGTCCCATCTTCAAACAGGTTGTCATATCTTTAGATGATGTGTACTGTCTGTTTGGAACTAGCTGACCACATTTTAGAAGAATAATTATGATGCAGACTACAGAGTTGAATATTTCTAGAGGGATGGCAACAAGGAATCAATACTGATGAATAATGATTACAGACAAACCAAGAGCAGACATTACTATATTAACTTGGGAATAGAGAAGGTTAGAGGAGAGAAAAATCAACAACTGTCCTTTCTACTTACCTGGCCAATGACTCAGGGTGACTGCTGAAGCCTGGCTGGGCTCTCTCTCACTCTTTCTCTCTCTCTCCAGGTCGCTCCGTGTGACACAGACCCGGGGCGACAGCGGGCTTCCGTTAATGTGGGATAATGGGCCTCACGGTGCGTTGGCGAGACATCACAGCAGTTGACATTTACCTATGTGGACTACAGCTGAATAAAAAACGCTAGGGTGGCTTCAACGACACTGCAGGACAATTCTATTAGACACACACCCGGGGATAAGTGGTAGAACATATTAAATGGTCTCCACTCAGTGCAATTGTCTCTGAAGTTGTTTAATGTGAGAGCCATGCAAATTACTGCTGCCCAGAAAGGCATCATGTTATGCCCCGACACCAAATTACCATGTGAATCATTTGAATTAGACAGAAAAGATAATATTGCTCTACTGTATATAGGACTTACCTTTTCCACTAGTCAATTCACTGAACCTTATTATTATTAAGCTGGAAATGAATGAGAGAGATCAATATATATATAGATAGATCAATATTGAGCCATATCCAAGAAAATGTGTAATGTTGGGGATTAAAGAGATTTTTCTGTACTTTTGTGTACTTTCTAGCCAGTAGTTCTGAAAGTAGCGCTCATGAGCCAAAAGTGGTCTGTCTCGCTCTGCTGTGTGTGCATCTTGCTAGCTGTCACTCAAAAGGCGAGGGGCTGAAGCTCATTGGCTAAAACTCTAATTGCTAGGTGCTGGTCCACGTGGGGGGAAAATGGCACCGCACAGCTTCCAGTAAACAGTTGCTTCCAAACTAGGTATTTCGTGGCTAATTGAGGTAAGAGTAATTCTGCTCACAGATTATGTATGTATGAACTACACATTGACACATTCAGCACAATGGGAATGACAGATCTATAACTCACATTTCTATGTGAATTTTGTCAGGTCGCCCAAAAACATATTGCATCTTTAAAATAAAATATTAAAATCTAGGTCCTTTTGAACACTTCCTGTTGAACGTGGGAACAAGGGAGAGCTTGGTTTGTTGTTTTGAAAAGTTAGTTGTTTTGAAAGTGTGTTGCAAAGTTTCTTAGTAGCTAGCTAACTTTTTAGTTTGGATCCCGGGATGCATTTGGCATAAGTTGCTAGGACTGAAACTCTCTGTCCAGTAATCCTGCTAGCCTAACTGTTAGTTACCTGCATATCAAGCTGACAGGGTTTACTGAGGGCTTGAACGCAGCCCGCAACGTGGTTAGCCATTGTGGCTGGGACCGCGGATTGTCCTGGGTTTGTGGCTGTCTAGATCCCTGCTGTTTGTTGTGTTCAATCTTCCCTGTGACCTGCCCTGTCTGGAACTGCAAGGAGTAACCTCGTAACCTATGTTGTTAGCTATCATGACAAAGACCAAAGCAGGCAGGAGTACCGTTGAGGACAGTGGTGTCTCTCTATCACAGGTAAAGGATCTTTTAAACTAATAAAAATAGTTCTACAAGCAGTTGTTACAACAACAAGAAAATAGCTTCAAGTGTTTTGTCTAAATACTGGTCGATTCAACTAATGGACAACCTGACCAGAGAGGTTCAGGACCTGAAGAACAGTTTGCAGTTATCCCTGGGTCAGCTCGATGAGGTGAAACAGGAGAATAGCAAGATGACAACAATCTGTAAGTCATTGAGAGAATAACTACAGATACAGCTAACATCAGATAACATTCATATATTAGCCATTTCTGAGACTCACTTAATTTATATGATGATACAGCAGTAGCAATACAAGGATATAAAATATATAGAAGAGACAGAAATGCTTATTGGGGATGTGTTGCTGTATATATTCAGAGCCATATCCCTGTAACACCTAGAGAAGATCTTATGTCAAGTGTTATTGAAGTGTTGTGCTTGCAGGTTCTCTTGGCACATCTAAGCCTTTTCTTTTGGGGTGTTGCTACAGGCCACCAAGTACAGTCCATTTCTAAATATTATGTGTGAAATGCTTGATAGTGTATGTGATGTAAACAGAGAGGTCTACTTTCTTGGGGACGTGCATATTGACTGTTTTTCTATAAGCTGTCCGCTCGAGAGGAAGCTTCTCACTGTAACCAGTGGCTGTAATCTGGTTTAGGCTATTAATCAACCTAACAGGCTGTTTACAAACACTAAAGGAACAAATATCATCCACACGTATCGATCACATTTTTACTAATACTGTATCCATACCCATTGGATGCAAATATCACAATATTGTGGCTACATCCAGGAAGGCCAAGGTTCCAAAATCTGAGCCTAAAATAGTATATAAGAGATCATGCAAAATATTTTACTGTGACTCTTATGTGGATGATGTTCAAAATATTTGTTGGTCTGATGTGATTAATAAGGAGCATCCAGACACTGCACTTGATGAATTTATTCAATTGCTTCTTCCAATTATTGATAAACAGGCACCTGTTAAGAAACAGATTTTTAGAATTTTTAAGGCTCCATGGATTGATGAGGAATTGAGAAAACTGTATGGTTGAAAGAGATGGGGGCAAAAGAAGTGGCCAATATATCTGGCTGCACATCTGACTGGCTGACCTACTGGAAATTGAGAAATGATGTGACTAAGCTCAACAAAAAGTAGAATAAACTGTATTATGAAGCCAAGATCAATGATATAAAGAATGATAGAAAAACAACTTTGGAGTACTTTAAATTAAATTATGGGCAGAAAGACAAATTCAACTCCATCGTTTATCAAGTCAGATGGCTTATTCATCCAAAACCATTTGATGTTGTCAGTTATTGTAATGATTACTTCATTGAACAATGAGCCATCATATCCATGCATTAAAAAAACAATGAAAGAAAAGTATTGCAAGTTTGAATTTTGTAAAGTTAGTGTGAATAAGATTGTTATTGTTAACAATCAATAATGACAAACATCCTGGCATTGGCAGCCACTCCTATCTGTCATATCTTTAATCTGAGCCTAGAGGAAAGTATTTGTCCTCGGGCCTGGAGGGAATCAGTAGTTAAGCGGCCAATAGAGGTTAAACGGCCTTTAGTGGTTCTAACAGCAGACCCACAGTGGGGTCAAAAAAGTATTTAGTCAGCCACCAATTGTGCAAGTTCTCCCACTTAAAAATATGAGAGGCCTGTAATTTTCATCATAGGTACACTTCAACTATGACAGACAAAATGAGAGAAAAAAGCCAGAAAATCACATTGTAGGATTTTTAATGAATTTATTTGCAAATTATGGTGGAAAATAAGTATTTGGTCACCTACAAACAAGCAAGATCTCTGGCTCTCACAGACCTGTAACTTCTTCTTTAAGAGGCTCCTCTGTCCTCCAATCGTTACCTGTATTAATGGCACCTGTTTGAACTTGTTATCAGTATAAAAGACACCTGTCCACAACCTCAAACAGTCACACTCCAAACTCCACTATGGCCAAGACCAAAGAGCTGTCAAAGGACACCAGAAACAAAATTGTAGACCTGCACCAGGCTGGGAAGACTGAATCTGTGTCCCCCTGCTTAAGCCAGTACATGTCCAGGCCTGTCTGAAGTTTGCTAGAGAGCATTTGGATGATCCAGAAGAAGATTGGGAGAATGTCATATGGTCAGATGAAACCAAAATATAACTTTTTGGTAAAAACTCAACTTGTCGTGTTTGGAGGACAAAGAATGCTGAGTTGCATCCAAAGAACACCATACCTACTGTGAAGCATGGGGGTGGAAACATCATGCTTTGGGGCTGTTTTTCTGCAAAGGGACCAGGACGACTGATCCGTGTAAAGGAAAGAATGAATGGGGCCATGAATCGTGAGATTTTGAGTGAAAACCTCCTTCCATCAGCAAGGGCATTGAAGATGAAACGTGCCTGGGTCTTTCAGCATGACAATGATCCCAAACACACCACACGGGCAACAAAGGAGTGGCTTCATAAGAAGCATTTCAAGGTCCTGGAGTGGCCTAGCCAGTCTCCAGATCTCAACACCATAGAAAATCTTTGGAGGGAGTTGAAAGTCCGTGTTGCCCAGCAACAGCCCCAAAACATCACTGCTCTAGAGGAGATCTGCGTGGAGGAATGGGCCAAAATACCAGCAACAGTGTGTGAAAACCTCGTGAAGACTTACAGAAAACGTTTGACCTCTGTCATTGCCAACAAAGGGTATATAACAAAGTATTGAGATAAACTTTTGTTATTGACCAAATACTTATTTTCCACCATAATTTGCAAATAAATTCATAAAAAATCCTACAATGTGATTTTTCATAATCAGAGGGCTTATATAAATACTATGCATGCCAGTCTCTATTGGCTTGAGGAGAGACTGACTGCCTCACTTCTTCTTTTTATAAAAAACATTGTGTTGAAAATCTCATTGTTTGCATAGTCAATTGACACACAGCTCTGACACACACAAACTTACCCCACCAGACATGACACCAGGGGTCTTTTCACAATCCCTAAATCCAGAACAAATTAAAGAAAGTGTACAGTAACTCCGCTCCATCTCATATTGCTCAAATGAACAGTGAACTTGGTTTCCAAAAATAGATAAAGCAACACCTCATGGCACAACACCTCTCCCCTACTTGACCTAGATTGTTTGTGTGTATGTATTAATCCTAATAAAATACCAAAGCGAGACATTTACCCCCCCCCCCCCCCCTCTCTGTTCTGTAACAGGGATATTTCCGTTTTTTTTTTTTTATACATTTGCAAAAGTTAATAGAACCTGTGTTTGCGTTGTAATTATGGGGTATTGTGTGTAGATTGATGGGGGGGGGGGGGGGGGGGGGGATTTTAGAATAAGGCTGTAATGTAACAAAATATGGAAAAATGTCAAGGGGTCTCAATACTTTCCGAATGCACAGTATCTCCAGCTATAGGACAGACACTTCAGAACACACATCCTTTAGATTTTTGGGGGGACTATCTGTTGTTCCATGTGGTGAATATGTTATTCAATACGTTTGTATGGGCTAATAGCATGAAGGCCAAAAGTCATTTTTTATCAAAAAAATGTTTTATGTTTCAAGGGGTCTTCAAAATCAAATAGCTAAATGGTCCTTGTTAAACAATCCCATATTGCTTAGTAGAACCCCCCTCCCTCGGCTTGAACAGGATTTATGGGTTAAAAAAAGACTTACTAGTCGCCAAAGTGATGTAGTGTATGTGGCAGAATATTGCATACAACTGCAGGTGATAGTGCATAAGGATTATGCATTAGGATTATGCATTGATCCATAATGTTAATACTCTACAAATAATACCACTTTACATCACTGTTCATTATTGGTCTAAAAGGCAGTCTTATAGAAACATCCAATCAAGTTGAATCGTGACAGCTTATAAAAATACAATTATTTTCAGCATAAAAAGTAAAAATAGACAGCATCTTAATTGTCTCAGATAGAGAAAACACGACTTTCAATCATTCATTAGGCTTCAAGACGTTCTGGGAAGGAGAAACAAGAAATTACAGGGTTTCCATAGCAACTGCACAGAAATGGAAAGTCCAGCATGTGGGGATTGATTGGATTTGGAAACTGGTGGATCCTTTAGTTCACAGAATATATTTTTGGTCTTTCTCCTCTTTAACAATTTGCGAGATTAATATGTTAACAAACAAACTGTTTTACGTTATTCTAGGGATTAAACCAGCTTTATATAGATGACCACAGCAAAGCTTTTATCATTATCATCCATTTAAAACCAATGTTTACCCATTATACTGCCTGGAACTGCAAAACAGCCCGCCAAGTCTACACTAACTAACAAAACCACCCAATGGGCTCCTGAGTGGCGCAGCGGTCTAAGGCACTGCATCTCAGTGCTAGAGATGTCACTACAGACACCCTGGTTCGAATACAGGCTGTATCATAACTGGCTGTGATTAGGAGTCCCATAGAGCGGTGCACAATTTGCCCAGCATCATCTGTGTTTGGCCGGTGTAACATGTCATTGTAAATTAGAATTTGTTCCAAACTGACTTGCCTAGCTAAATATAGGTACAAATAAATACATGTTAATTTCCACCTTTTTAGAGGTTGGACACAGACTTCATGTGCTACTAGATGTGAACTTATGTGGGGTCCTACTGATGTTAGTGTGTGAGGATGGTCTGGACATATTGATCTCAGCTCCTTTGTCATGTCTCAAGGTAGCTAGTCTATAATCAATGAGACTGGACTGCTTTGATCCCCCTTGAGGCCTGCCAAGACTGGTTTCCCTGCTGTCTTGGGAATGGTTTCAAAGCACAGCCATTATATCATTCTAAATCTCTAGTCCAAAGTGCATAAATAAATATCCCTTTATAATTTCTGAGTTTTACTGCTCAGAGAAATGGTTACTAACGAAAGCTGATAAACACTGTTTATGCTCCTGATGGGACAATTATAGGAATGATATGAATTAGACGGAAAAACCCCACACTTTCTGACTGTATCTGGAAAGTTCCACTAGTCAGAAACCCAAGAAGTCAAATCAGAAACTAAAAATAATGTGGTTAAAAAAAGAAGCCTTTTGTGAAATAATACGCCCACTTGACTCTTTCCCCTCTTACTAGCTCTGACTTTGCTGATAGCTACTCTATTGAGGAAACATGTACTTACTGTGATATGTGGTTGTCCCACCTAGCTATCTTAAGATGAATGCACTGACTGTAAGTCTCTCTGGATACGAGTGTCTGCTAAATAACTTAAATGTAAGTGGTAGAATGTGATAAGGAGGGAACGCAGGGGAATCGCTAAGTTGAACAAATATCAGTATACATTATTGATATTTGATAGAGTCCTCCACTTGCGAGTTACGTCTGAGGACTACTTTAAAAGGAGCTGTGATGGTTCCATTGAAACACATTACTGGGAATAGCTTTTAAGATAAAAAAAAATTAAAATCTGCATAGGAAATGTTGAATTTGGAAGACTGTAAGTCGGCCACTTGGAATTGTGGTCAATAAACACAGGGTGAGACGTTACTTCCGTCAACGATGAGTCGAGGTATAGCCAAAATAAATCTTCTATGTAGAAAAGCTAGGTAGAGTTGTGCCTACTTCTCTTTTTTGATAAATAAGCCTATGTATTTTCACATACATTTAACTGACATGCCATTGTTTCCCCTCAGATTTTTTTCAGCTGGGTGGCAAGGGTAACGTGCATACCATTATTTCAGAAACCCTAGACCCACTCCAATTTGCATACCGGCCCAACAGATTGTTGGGTTCTGAGAATATGAAATATACTTATTTATGTCACTGAGGGAGTGCTGAGGTTTAGAGGGTCTACACTAGAAGTGCATTGTTATTGGAGGAAGGTATATAGTGTGTGCAATTAAGCTTGGAATGTGTTGGGCGCAGGGAAGCGATTACATGTGGCAGGCATTGATAATGGAAGAGAGCCATGGATTAGTGACGGAGGGGGTTGAGGTCAGGTCACCTTAAGGGAGAAATAAAAGTTTATGGCCCGTATCACTAGTGTCCTGCCTAGCAGTAAAGAACGATGTTTGTACAGATGTGTAGGAGGAGACTCAGCCTTGAGGAACGGTTAAATATCAGTGCTTGTATGAAAATGTTTTTGTCTAATGCAGCCTTATTGATTCTCTGGGAAGAATACATTTGTGTTAAGCTTTCATAGTGTTCATATGAAAGTGTTTACTCTGAGAATTAGAACCTAACAAATTCCGCAGATGATGCAATCTCTACTGCACTCCACACTGCCCTTTCCCACCTGGACAAAAATAACACCTATGTGAGAATGCTATTCATTGACTACAGCTCAGCATTCAACACCATAGTGCCCTCGAAGCTCATCAATAAGCTAAGGACCCTGGGACTAAACACTTCCCTCTGCAACTGGATCCTGGACTTCATGACGGGCCACCCTCAGGTCGTAAGGGTAGGTAACAACACATCTGTCACTCTGATCCTCAAGACAGGGGCCCCTCAGGGATGCGTGCTCAGTCCCCTCCTGTACTCCCTGTTCACTCATGACTGCATGGCCAGGCACGACTCCAACACCACAATTAAGTTTACCGATGACACAACAGTGATAGGCCTGATCACTGACAATGATGAGACAGCCTATAGGGAGGAGGTCAGAGACCTTACCGTGTGGTGCCAGGACAACAACCTCTCCCTCAACGTGATCAAGACAAAGGAGATGATTGTGGACTACAGGAAAAATAGGACCGAGCACACCCCCATTCTCATCGACAGGGCTGCAGTGGAGAAGGTTGATAGCTTCAAGTTCCTTCGTGTCCACATCACCAACAAAATAACACGGTCCATGCACAGCAAGACAGTTGTGGAGAGGGCCCGACCAAACCTATCCCCCGTCATGAGACAGAAAATATTTGATATGGTTCCTCAGATCCTCAAAAGTTTCTACAGCTGCACCATCGAGAGCATCCTAACTGGTTGCTTCACTGCCTGGTATGGTAAAATTGTCAAAGACTCCAGCCACCCTAGTCATAGAATGTTCTCTCTGCTACCGCACATCAAGTGGTACCGGGGTGCCAAGTCTAGGTCTATGAGGCTTCTAAACAGCTTCTAGCCCCAAGCCATAAGACTCATGAACACCTAATCAAATGGCTACCCAGACTATTTGCATTGCCCCTCCCCCCTCTTCTACACCACTGCTACTCTCTGTTGTTATCATCTATGCATAGTCACTTTAATAACTCTGCCTACATGTACATATTACCTTAACTAACCGGTGCCACCGCACATTGACCCTGTACCAGTACACCCTGTATATAGTCTCGCTATTGTTATTTTACTGTTGCTCTTTAATTACATGTTACTTTTATTTCTTATTCTTATCTGTATATTTTAAAACTGCATTGTTGGTTAGGGGATCGTAAGTAAGCATTTCACTGTAAGGTTGCATTCGGCACATGTGACTAATAAAATTTGATTTGATTTGATAGAGTGCATTGCTACTAATGTTAGCGCAATGACATGCTAGATTTCCCCCAAAAACTTCCAGACATTGATCTAACGACTCTCCATTTAGAAGCGTGTCTCGGCAGAAATGTATGTACAAAAAATACAGTTGAAGTCAGAAGTTTACATACACTTAGGTTGGAGTCATTAAAACTCGTTTTTCAACCACTCAACAAGTTTCTTGTTAACAAACTATAGTTTTGGCAAGTCGGTTAGGACGTCTAATTTGTGCCTGACACAAGTCATTTTTCCAACATTTGTTTACAGACAGACTATTTCACTTATAATTCACTGTATCACAATTCCAGTGGGTCAGAAGACTCCAGCCACCCCAGTCATAGTATACACTAAGTTGACTGTGCCTTTAAACAGCTTGGAAAATTCCAGAAAATTATGTCATGGCTTTGGAAGCTTCCTGTTAGAATAATTTACATCATTTGAGTCAATTGGAGGTGTACCTGTGGATGTATTTCAAGGCCTACCTTCAAACTCAGTGCCTCTTTGCTTGACATCATGGGAAAATCAAAAGAAATCAGCCAAGGACTCAGAAAAAGAATTGTAGACCTCTGGTTCAAGTCTGGTTCATCCTTGGGAGCAATTTCCAAATGCCTGAAGGTAACAAGTTCATCTGTACAAACAATAGTATGCAAGTATAAACACCATGGGACCATACAGCCGTCATACCGCTCAGGAAGGAGATGCGTTCTGTCTCCTAGAGATGAACGTACTTTGGTGCGAAAGGTGCAAATCAATCCCAGAACAACAGCAAAGGACCTTGTGAAAATGCTGGAAGAAACAGGTACAAAAGTATCTATATCCAGGGTAAAACGAGTCTTATATCAACATAACCTGAAAGGCCTCTCAGCAAGGAAGAAGCCACTGATCCAAAACCGCCATAAAAAAGTCAGACTTTGGTTTGCAACTGCACATGGAGAAATGTCCTCTGGTATGATGAAACAAAAATATAACTGTTTGGCCATAATGACCATCGTTATGTTTGGAGGAAAAAGGGGGAGGCTTGCAAGTCAAAGAACACCATCCCAACCGTGATGCATGGGGTGGCAGCATCATGTTGTGGGGGTAATTTGCTGCAGGAGGGACTGGTGCACTTCACAAAGTAGATGGCTTCACGAGGGAGGAAAATTACGTGGATAAATTGAAGCAACATCTCAAGACATCAGTCAGGAAGTTAAATCATGGTCGCAAATGGGTCTTCCAAATGGACAATGACCCCAAGCATATTTCCAAAGTTGTGGCAAAATGACAACAAAGTCAAGGTATTGGAGTGGCCATCACAAAGCCCTGACCTCAATCCCATAGAACATTTGTGGTCAGAACTGAAAAAGCATGTGCGAGTAAGGAGGCCTACAAACCAGACTCAGTTACACCAGCTCTGTCAGGAGGAATGGGCCAACATCCACCCAACTTATTTTTGGGAAGCTTGTGGAAGGCTACCCAAACGTTTGACCCAAGTTAAACAATGTAAAGGCAATGCAACCAAATACTAATTGAGTGTACTGTATGTAAAATTCTGACCCACTGGGATTAGTAAAGCTGAAATAAATCATTCTCTCTAAAATTATTCTGACATTTCACATTCTTAAAATAAAGTGGTGATCCTAACTGACCAAGGACAGGGCATTTTTACTAGGATTAAATGTCAGGAAATGTGAAAAACTGAGTTGAAATGTATTTGGCTAAGGTGTATGTAAACTTCTGACTTCAACTGTATATATATTTGGCAGCAGTTGCAACAATTTAGCAGCGGTGGGAGACTGCTGCTAAATCAATATAGGGGAAACGCTGCATAGTCCTGCAGTGAGAGTAACCTGTGACCTTAGTCAATACATTCCCTTGCAAAAGTATTCATCCCCCTTGGCATTTTTCCTATTTTGTTGCTTTACAACCTGTAATTTAAATGGATTTTTATTTGGATTTCATCTCATGGACATACACAAAATAGTCCAAATTGGTGAAGTAAAATTTAAAAAATGACTTGTTTAAAAAATAAATAAACGGAAAAGTGATGCGTGCATATCTATTCACCCCCTTTGCTATGAAGCCCCTAAATAAGATCTGGTGCAACCAATTACCTTCAGAAGTCACATAATTAGTTAGATTGCACACAGGTGGACTTTATTGAAGTGTCACATTATCTCAGTATACATACACCTGTTATGAAAGGCCCCAGAGTCTGCAACACCACTAAGCAAGGGGCACCACCAAGTGAGCGGCACCATGAAAAGTTGTGGAGAAGTACAGATGAGGGTTGGGTTATAAAAAAATATCAGAAACTTTGAACATCTCACGGAGCACCATTAAATCCATTATTAAAAAATGGAAAGAATATGGCACTACAACAAACCTGCCAAGAGAGGGCAGCCCACCAAAACTCTCGGACCAGGCAAGGAGGGCATTATCAGAGAGGAAACAAAGAGATCAAAGATAACCCTGAAGGAGCTGCAAAGTTCCACAGCAGAGATTGGATTATCTGTCCATTAGACAACTTTAAGCCATACACTCCACAGAGCTGGGCTTTACGGAAGAGTGGTCAGGAAAAAGCCATTGCTTAAAGAAAAAAATAAGCAAACAAGTTTGGTGTTCGCAAAAAGGCATGTGGGAGACTCCCCAAACATATGGAAGAAGGTACACTGGTCAGATGAGAATACAATTGTAGCTTTTTGGCCATCAAGGAAAACGCTATGTCTGGCGCAAACCCAACCATCCCCACAGTGAAGCATGGTGGTGGCAGCGTCATGCTGTGGGAATGTTTTTCATCGGCAGGGACTGAGAAACTGGTCAGAATTGAAGGAATGATGACGCTAAATACAGGGAAATTATTGAGGGAAAAATGTTTCAGTCTTCCAGAAATTTGAGACTGGGATGGAGGTTCACCTTCCAGCTGGACAATGACCCTCAGCATACTGCTAAAGCAACACTTGAGTGGTTAAGAGGAAACATTTAAATGTCTTGGGATGGCCTAGTCAAAGCCCAGACCTCAATCCAATTGAGAATCTGTGGTATGACTTATATGTTGCTGTACACCAGCAGAACCCATCCAACTTGAAGGAGCTGGAGCAGTTTTGCTCCAGCTCCTTAAGAAAAATCCCAGTGGCTAGATGTGCCAAGCTTAGAGAGACATACCCCAAGAGACTTGCCGCTTTAATTGCTGCAAAAGGTGGCTCTACAAAGTATTGACTTTGGGGGGGTGAATAGTTATGCGCGCTCAAGTTTTCAGATTTTTTTGTGTCTTATTTCTTGTTCGTTTCACAATAAAAATATATTTTGCATCTTCAAAGTGGTAGGCATGTTGTGTAAATCAAATGATACAACCCCCCAAAAAAATCAATTTAATTTCAGGATGTAAGGCAACAAAATAGGAAAAATGCCAAGGGGGTTAATACTTTCGCAAGCCACTGTAGCTATAGCAAGCAGACCAGGGGCAGAGCGATCAAGGTTGACATGGAAGATCTCCTGTCACTCAGCATCAACATAAACAATGACTCCACTCCTCTCCACCAACATTACTCATCATTGTTAGTGTCAACATTACCGCAATGATGCCTTTGGAAACAGTCAATCAAGTATCTGGGGCTTGTTTGTCCCTTAAAGACATGCTCCGGAACTTTGGTGACTAATAAGTATTATTTTACTTCCCGCTTTGGGCTGGATGTGTCAATGTGTAGTTCATACATGCATAATCTAAGACAGAATTACAGTCTTGCCTCAAATAGCCGTGAAATCCCTAGTTTGAATGTAAGGTGTTTTTGGAAGCTGTGCTGCGCCATTTTCCCCTACATGTTCCCCCATGTGGGGCAGCACCCTAGTAAGTTGAGTTCAACCAATGAGCTTCAGCCCCTCGCCATATGAGTGACCGCTAGCAAAATGCACCCACAGCAGAGCAAGAGCAATGATCTGGTACACGTGATGTATTACACAATTTCAGGGACCACTTTTGGCTCGTGAGCACTACTTTTAGAACTACTGGCTAAAAAGTATACAAAAGTACAGAATAATCCCTATAATAGACTATTAAATTATTAATGTAACAGTAACCTAAGGATTCCAATAAATTGTACAAGCTACAGTGTACATGACCTTGTCTTGTCAACAGATTTAAATCTGGAATGACTGGTCAATTGCCTTCATGTTTTAATAACAACCTACATAAACTATTTTGGCTCTGGAGAAGAAAGATGCAATCCTGCAAGCTTCATGTCTGTTCCTCTTCTTCAATGGTGCCTGATGACATCCTCTGTCAGAAACCACATTCTTCATTGTGATGGAAGCACTTCTGCAGATGGAAGGCAGCAGGAGCCCTGCAGTCATCCTTCTCAAACTTAATGAAAGTTAGCATGCAATAATGGGATGACAAAACAAATCCCTATACATTCTCCTCAGCCTGCCAGGCAGTGAGGTTTGTAGAGGGCTCCAGGCAGAAAACCATCCCCAGCTGATACCATAACAAATCGAGCAGGTGCCTCAGTGCAGGGTGAGAGTAAAATAGTGTGAGTGTTGTGAAAATGACAGAGAGGAGAAAAACACAATGGCAGGTATCACCATAGGACACAATTCTCAGAAAACAGGTTTAAAGTTTAATCGTTTTTATTTAAGTATTCTGTAAATAACAGACACCTTTAGTCAGAAATAACTGATCTAACAGCTTGGGATGATGACTCATGAGAGGGCTGCTGTTGATTCCCTTGGAGAAAGGACACAATAGTAACTGTACTACATGTGGTCATCATGAACCATCATCCAAAATGGGTTAATTTTATAGCATGTTACAGAGAACAGAACTGAACCATGAAGGGCAGAATTGCTACTAAAAGGTTTTGCAGCCAAATCCAGCTACCAACCAGGGAAGGAGATTTAGACCTTCCAGTTACCTCCTTTATGCCATCCAGTTACCTCCTAACATTTCATTCTGAACACACACAGCATTTCCCACTTCAGAACAGAGTATGAAGCCGGCCTTTCCCAGTGTGCAATGCACAGCAGCACACATTAAAGAGTGTTTCACAGGCTGCCGGTCTGAGGGGAGAAGAGTGGGAGAGAGGAGTAGCGATCACACAGAGATGAGGTGTGAAGAGCAGGACGTTGTCCAAAGGAGACACGCATTCACCCACACTATTGGTAGACAGGTTTACAGTAACAGATATGTAAACCTACCAACTACAGTAGCATACATGGTGAACCATATCGATCTCTGGTTTGAAACTTCTCCTTACCAATGCATTGGGTAGCACTCAGTTCAAAATGAGATAAGAGCGACATCACCTGGACTGAAACTCAATATTTCATTGAATAATGGGCACTTACAGAATATTAGAAAGCAAATGAACGTAACCGTACAATCCATTGGTACTCATGAAAGCATATAAATAAAAGGAACTACTATACATGTCAATGCAGTGCAGAGCTGAATGAGTGACTGTGACTCTATGAGGGTGGCTATATCTCCCTCCAACTGAACCTGGGCCAGTATCAGGGTCAGCCTACGACAGCGTTCCACGTCCACCAGGGGGCTAAACCTCCTCCTACTCCTCTCCCTGTCCCACGGCCACACCTCCCTGCACCTCTTGAGTCGCTATGCAGAACCTGGATCAGGGGGCTCCATCTTTCTCATTCCGCTGCACTTCCTCCTCTTCTTCTCAGTCTCCCCCTCCTCCTCGCCAAGGAGCAGAGACAATCTTCGTACTGGGCGACTTCAACTAGGGCGGTCGGGGAGCCAGAAGATCCCTGTCTGTGGACGTAATGGAGCATGACAGCACATTTGACACTGCCAGAGGTCAGCAGTGGGGTCAGGTCAGTCACAGCGGTCACTGCCAGTCTGTGTGTGTCTGTGTCACAGGCTCCACTGGCACCATCTCGCCTGCTTATCTTGGCCGTAGGCACTGGGTGAGAGCAGTGAGATGGGATCTTTGTGTGTGGGGGGGGACACTTGGCTGTGGGTCTGAATGACCGCAAGCGCCTGGCACTGGCCTGCCTCTGTCAGGATGGATAAAGTCACACTCTCCGCTAAGTTGGAACAGAACTATATAACACGTCAGGAACAATCACTTGGACATGGTAGGTTGCCGCACAGGGAATCAATTACATTTAGCATTCATGAAGTGAGTGAGCTAGTGAGTGCCAGCAGCATACCACCGTGCATCCCACTGCTGGCTTGCCTCTGAAACTCAGCAGGGTTAGTCCTGGTCAGTCCCTGGACGGGAGACCAGATGCTGCTGGAAGTGGTGTTGGAGGACCAGTATATATGCCCTGTGTAGGATGCCGTCTTTTGGATAGGATGTTAAACAGGTGTCCTGACGGTGTGTTCACTAGAGATCCCATGGGGTGCTAAATTCCCAATCGGGCCCCCATACTATTATGACCACTCAATCATCCCCAGCTTCCAATCTGGCCCTCATACCATTATGACCACCTAATCATCCCCAGCTTCCAATCTGGCCCTCATACCATTATGACCACTCAATCATCCCCAGCTTCCAATCTGGCCCTCATACCATTATGACAACCTAATCATCCCCAGCTTTCAATTGTCTCATTCATCCCCTGTAACTATTTTTCAGGTTGTTTCTGTAAATGAGAATGTCTTCTCAGTCAACTTACCTGGTAAAATAAGGGATATGAGTAATTTAAAGAAGTCTCAAAGTGCCTGGAGAGCGTATGTGCTACTTGAGCTGTACCAGCAATTCCATCATAAGGATGATGCTCTCCAGACAACTGGAGCAACTTGGACTCTTGATTGGTCTGCGCTTCCACAGAAACAGCTCCAGGGCTATTGGAGAGCATGTTGCCATGGTGACCAGACAGGCATGTGGCTGCTGTGGAGTAATTTCTCAGAAAGCCTGTAGTTATCGCCTGAGAGACTGGCGCTTAACAGTAGCTCTTCTACACTTTAGGCTGTGGAAGGTGAGATGTTATTGACGTCTTGCTTTGAGAGCACTTCACAGGGATAAGCAGCGTTTGATGTTAGGTTTGTTTGCTATATATCCTCATCAATGCAATGATCAAAGTCGTGATGTTGAGACAAATGTCCGGAGGGGAAACATTCTCTTTCAGGTGTGATTTAAGTGAGTGGTTTTGAAGATTAGTATTCAGGCTTTTTTTTCTGGCTTTTGGTTTGGGGAATTGCTCTCGTTGGTAGATAAAGACATCTGGTCAGACATCAGTTGTGGGATCTAACCGCTGGTAAGTGCCGTTCACCAGGCAGGAACCATGGTTGACTGAACCCCATTAACACATACAATCATTATATTAACACTGCCACTATCATTACCATTGACATGCCCTCAGCTCCATAACATTAACAAGATATCATGAAGATTTGAAGTGTTACAATTCACTACTATTCGCTACTGGAGGCGGCAGGTAGCCTAGTGGTTAGTGTTGGGCCAGTAACCAAAAGGTTGGCTGATCAAGTCCCCAGGCTGAAAGGGGCAGAACAACAGATTTGTACCTTGAGTGTGGCAGTTAACCCACTATTTCTAGGCAATAATTGTAAATAAGAATATGTTCTTAACTGACTTGCCTTGTTAAATAAAGGTTAAATAAAAATGAAGCATAACTGAGGAAAATAAGATATTTCCTGGCTTCCACGCATAGCCTACAAGCCACTGATGCAGACCTTTGGAACATCTACATTTTAAAAAGTCTAATAAATACACGTAATATAGCCTACACCTTCACAATAAATCCAGTATTTATTTTAGACAGTTCTAAAGAAGCATGATATAAAGAAAATGCAGTCTATTTCAGAAGAATAGCATACTCTGAGTTGTCCTTATGTTAGGTCTGATGTGGCTATGCCAAATTAATGTGGGCTACACTAGTACATTTAGCATGTTATATTATTTTATATTATTTTATAGTATGAAGAATACAATTGAACAAAGCTGAAAAAAATATAAATATTTTCTCCAAACGATTTGAGGGAGTGCGCACATGCTGTTATTCTGTGTTGAGCGGTTATTAACAAAGAAATAGGTACTCCTGTTTGCTTAATTTAGAGTTATTCATGTAACTTTAGTTGGTCTACAAACATTGGGCTATATGTTTTGTAAATTTTTAGTACATTGTATGGCTACATGAGACTAAAGATGATTTGAAAAAAAGTTGCTTGAAAGGTATGAGCTCTAATGAGTTTTTTTGCACAGGCTGTACACACTTCAATTGCCTCATTCACAATTTGACAAGCACTTGATAATGCCTCAAATTTCATGGCGGCATTCCCTTTGTCCCTCTCCCTGAGTGCTGCGCAATCCGAAGCGCCTCTCACTCATATGTCTCTCCATCACGTGATAGGGTCTTTCTCAAAGGCTACAAGTGAAGACAGACACTTCGGGGACACAACAGCACACTTCCTTATCCAATTTTGAGGTGCATATTGAAGATATTGGAAGAACTGTCCACATTTACTTTGTGTCAGCCAACAAGATGAGTAGTCCCAAAAACAGCAAAAGCGCTAGCCTATGTCAATCTACCATCCCCCATGGTACAAAAGTCGATCTATTCTGTGCAATAAATACATATTCCAAACAAATTCTGGGACACTTGTGGGGTGCTATAGATCCCAAATTAATACAAACACTAGCATAAAAAAAAAAGTTTTTTACCCAATGTGGATGACACAACAGATCAGAAAGTTTAGCTTAACATGTTGATAAACTATTAGGCTATTTCTTCACGCAGCAATGGGCACATGGCAGTAGGCTATAAGCGTTTATGTTCCATTAGCAAGAAAACACCATTATCAAAAGTGACCGCAAATGCGATTATGCATGTAATGCTTTTATTATAAAGGTGCATTTTTATGGTGAAAATCTTCCCCAAACTTGAAACTCACAAGCAGGTTTTGTATGCCAGTTAGGCTCTAAAACCCGTGCAAAGCGGATTAATGTGTTTAATTTTAATAAGTTATTTGGACACTTTAGTTGTGATACAAACCTTACCAAAACATGTAGGCCTATGGTCTAGGCTACATGAGGTGTGCAACTACGATCAGAAAATGTTGCAAAAAAAAGGCAGTTTCTTATGCTGGGCATCATTCATCATTGTGCCTGCAGCACAAACTCCAAAAAGTTCTGGGACACTGTAAAGTCCATGGAGAATAAGAGCACCTCCTCCTAGTTGCCCACTGCACTGAGGCTAGGAAACACTGTCACCACCGATAAATCCACGATAATTGAGAATTTCAATAAGCATTTTTCAATGGCTGGCCATGCTGCAAAATCTTTCCACCTGGCCACCCCTACAGCCCTGCACCCCCCACAGCAACTCGCCCAAGCCTCACCCATTTCTCCTTCACCCAAATCCAGATAGCTGATGTTCTGAAAGAGCTGCAAAATCTGGACCCCTACAAATCAGCAGGACTAGACAATCTGGACCCTCTCTTTCTAAAATGATCAGACGAAAATGTTGCAACCCCTATTACTAGCATGTTCAACCTCTCTTTTGTATCGTCTGAGATCCTCAAAGACTGGAAAGCTGCCACGGTCATCCTACTCTTCAAAAGGGGGAGACACTCTAGACCCAAACTGCTACAGACCAATATCTATCCTACCCTGCCTTTCTAAGGTCTTCAAAAGCCAAGTTAACAAACAGATCACTGACCATTTCGAATCCCACCGTACCTTCTCCGCTATGCAATCTGGTTTCAGAGCTGGTCATGGGTGCACCTCAGCCATGCTCAAGGTCCTAAATGATATCATAACCTGCATCGATAAGAGACAATACTGTGCAGCTTTATTCATAGACCTGGCCAAGGCTTTTGACTCTGTCAATCACCACATTCATATCGGCAGACTCAACAGCCTTGGTTTCTCAAATGACTGCCTCGCCTGGTTCACCGATTACTTTTCAGACAGAGTTCAGTATGTCGAATCGGAGGGACTGTTGTCCGGACCTCTGGCATTCTCTATGGGGTGCCACAGTTCCAGTTCTCTGCTGCCAATGACTGGAACGAATTGCAAAAATCACTGAAGCTGGAGACCCATATCTTCCTCACTAGATTTAAGCACCAGCTGTCTGAGCAGCTCACAGATCACTGCACCTGTACATAGCCCATCTGTAAATAGCCCATCCAACTACCTCATCCCCATAGTGTTATTTATTTAATTTAGCTCCTTTGCACCCCAGTATCTCTACTTGCACATTCATCTTCTGCACATCTATTACTCCAGTCTCTATCACTCCAGCGTTTAATTGCTAAATTGTAATTATTTCGCCACTATTGACCTATTCATTGCCTTTACCTCCCTTATCTTACCTCATGTCAGCGGGCAGCGGGAAAAAATACATGTCATCTATGCACTTAAATAGAGAATGGAGGATGCTTTTCCTGTGGTTCATTTTAGTAGGCTATACTCCTGTTGTAAAGATAAACAATGTGATTAATATTAGGAAAGTTGAGAAATAAATATAGTAGGCTTAGTCTATAGAAAGCTGATGGGATCCTCCTCGTTCTAGTAGAGGCCATCACCCTGTTTTCTCACGCAAATGCATTGCCTATAGAAATGTTGCACAACATGAGCACATGAAGTGTTTGACTAGATTTTCAACCACATTTTCCTTAATGTCAGAGTGATTAGAGGGACAATAGAGTGTTGAGTACCAGGCAGTTAGCAAGTTTGGTAGGCTAGTAATGACCAGCAGCAGCAGCATCAGAGATTGGAAAGCCTAATTACCATGACTAAACGGTCACCTGGAATTTGACTGGGGGGGGGGGGGGGGGGGTTATACAGTCACCGCAATAGCCCTAATTGAAGGTATAACCTGCATCTTCTCATCTGTTGCCTGATCCTCTGACTTGTCATCCTCATCCCATAGAGAAAGTCCTTCCTGTTCGAGGATCAGACACTACCATCAACACCAATATGATAACAGTTCCTTACAGTTGAAGTCGGAATTATACATACACCTTAGCCAAATACATTTAAACTCAGTTTTTCACAATTCCTGACATTTAATCCTAGTAACAATTCCCTGTCTTAGGTCAGTTAGGATCACCACTTTATTTTAAGAATGTGAAATGTCAGAATAATAGTAGAGAGAATGATTTATTTCAGCTTTTATTTCTTTCATCACATTCTCAGTGGGTCAGAAGTTTACATACACTTAATTAGTATTTGGTAGCATTGCCATTAAATTGTTTCACTTGGGTCAAACGTTTTGGGTAGCTTTCCACAAGCTTCCCACAATACATTTGGTGAATGTTGGCCCATTCCTCCTGACAGAGCTGGTGTAACTGAGACAGGTTTGTAGACCTCCTTGCTCACACAAGCTTTTTCAGTTCTGACCACAAATGTTCTATGGGATTGAGGTCAGGGCTTTGTGATGGCCACTCCAATACCTTGACTTTGTTGTCCTTAAGACATTTTGCCAAAACTTTGGAAGTATGGTTGGGGTCATTGTCCATTTGGAAGACCCATTTGCGGCCAAGATTTAACTTCCTGACTGATGTCTTGAGATGTTGCTTCAATATATCCACATAATTTTCCTCCCTCATGGTGCCATCTATTTTGTAAAGTGTACCTGTCCCCCCTGCAGCAAAGCACCCTCACAACATGATGCTGCCCCCCGTGCTTCACTGTTGGGATGGTGTTCTTCGGCTTGCAAGCCTCCCCCTTTTTCCTTCAAACATAACGATGGTCATTATGGCCAAACAGTTCTATTTTTTGTTTCATCAGACCAAAGGACATTCCTCCAAAACGTACGATCTTTGTCCCCATGTGCAGTTGCAAACCATAGTCTGACTTTTTTTATGGCGGTCTTAGAGCAGTGGAGTTCCTTGCTGAGCGGCCTTTCAGGTTATGTCGATATAGGACAAATTTTACTGTGGATATAGATAATTTTGTACCTATTTCCTCCAGCATCTTCACAAGGTCCTTCACTGTTGTTCTGGGATTGATTTGCATTTTTCGCACCAAAGTACGTTCATCTCTAGGAGACAGAATGCATCTCCTTCCTGAGCGGTATGATGGCAGCAAGGTCCCATGGTGTTTATATTTGGGTACTATTGTTTGTACAGATGAACGTGGTACCTTCAGGCATTTGGAAATTGCTCCCAAGGATGAACCAGACTTGTGGAGGTCTCCAATTTTTTTCTGAGGTCTTGGCTGATTTCTTTTGATTTTCCCATGATGTCAAGCAAAGAGGCACTGAGTTTGAAGGTAGGCCCTGAAATACGTACACAGGTACACCTCCAATTGACTCAAATGATGTCAATTAGCCTATCAGAAGCTACTAAAATCATGACATAATTTTCTGGACTTTTCCAAGCTGTTTAAAGGCACAGTCAACTTAGTCTATATAAACTTCTGACCCACTGGGATTGTGATACAGTGAATTATAAGTGAAATAATCTGTCTGTAAACAATTGTTGGAAAAAAACAAGTCTATATACAATGTGAGCAAATGAGGTGAGAAGGGAGGTAAAGGCAAAAAAGGCCATGGTGGCAAGGTAAATACAATAGAGCAAGTAAAACACTGGAATGGTAGTTTTGCAATGGAAGAATGTGCAGAGTAGAAATAAAAATAATGGGGTGCAAAGGAGCAAAATAAATAAATACATTAAATACAGTTGGGAAAGAGGTAGTTGTTTGGGCTAAATTATAGGTGGGCTATGTACAGGTGCAGTAATCTGTGAGCTGCTCTGACAGTTGGTGCTTAAAGCTAGTGAGGGAGATAAGTGTTTCCAGTTTCAGAGATTTTTGTAGTTCGTTCCAGTCATTGGCAGCAGAGAACTGGAAAGAGAGGCGGCCGAAGAACTAATTGGTTTTGGGGGTGACTAGAGAGATATACCTGCTGGAGCGTGTGCTACAGGTGGGAGATGCTATGGTGACCAGCGAGCTGAGATAAGGGGGGACTTTACCTAGCAGGGTCTTGTAGATGACATGGAGCCAGTGGGTTTGGCGACGAGTATGAAGCGAGGGCCAGCCAACGAGAGCGTACAGGTCGCAATGGTGGGTAGTATATGGGGCTTTGGTGACAAAACGGATTGCACTGTGATAGACTGCATCCAATTTGTTGAGTAGGGTATTGGAGGCTATTTTGTAAATGACATCGCCAAAGTCGAGGATTGGTAGGATGGTCAGTTTTACAAGGGTATGTTTGGCAGCATGAGTGAAGGATGCTTTGTTGCGAAATAGGAAGCCAATTCTAGATTTAACTTTGGATTGGAGATGTTTGATATGGGTCTGGAAGGAGAGTTTACAGTCTAACCAGACACCTAAGTATTTGTAGTTGTCCACGTATTCTAAGTCAGAGCCGTCCAGAGTAGTGATGTTGGACAGGCGGGTAGGTGCAGGTAGCGATCGGTTGAAGAGCATGCATTTAGTTTTACTTGTATTTAAGAGCAATTGGAGGCCACAGAAGGAGAGTTGTATGGCATTGAAGCTTGCCTGGACGGTTGTTAACACAGTGTCCCAAGAAGCGCTGGAAGTATACAGAATGGTGTCGTCTGCGTAGAGGTGGATCAGAGACTCACCAGCAGCAAGAGCGACCTCATTGATGTATACAGAGAAGAGAGTCGGTCCAAGAATTGAACCCTGTGGCACCCCCATAGAGACTGCCAGAGGTCCGGACAACAGACCCTCCGATTTGACACACTGAACTCTATCAGAGAAGTAGTTGGTGAACCAGGTGAGGCAATCATTTGAGAAACCAAGGCTGTCGAGTCTGCCGATGAGGATGTGGTGATTGACAGAGTCGAAAGCCTTGGCCAGATCAATGAATACGGCTGCACAGTAATGTTTCTTATCGATGGCGGTTAAGATATCGTTTAGGACCTTGAGCGTGGCTGAGGTGCACCCATGACCAGCTCTGAAACCAGATTGCATTGCAGAGAAGGTATGGTGAGATTCGAAATGGTCGGTAATCTGTTTGTGGACTTGACTTTCGAAGACCTTAGAAAGGCATGGTAGGATAGATATAGGTCTGTAGCAGTTTGGGTCAAGAGTGTCCCCCCCTTTGAAGAGGGGGATGACCGCAGCTGCTTTCCAATCTTTGGGAATCTCAGACGACACGAAAGAGAGGTTGAACAGGCTAGTAATAGGGTTAGGGTTAGGGTTAGGGTTAGGGTTAATTTTAGAAAGAAAGGGTCCAGATTGTCTAGCCCGGCTGATTTGTAGGGGTCCAGATTTTGCAGCTCTTTCAGAACATCAGCTGAATGGATTTGGGAGATCGAGAAATGGGGAAGGCTTGGGCGAGTTGCTGTTGGGGGTGCAGTGCTGTTGACAGGGGTAGGAGTAGCCAGGTGGAAAGCATGGCCAGCCGTAGAAAAATGCTTATTGAAATTCTCAATTATGGTGGATTTATCAGTGGTGACAGTGTTTCCTATCTTCAGTGCAGTGGGCAGCTGGGAGGAGGTGTTCTTATTCTCCATGGACTTTACAGTGTCCCAGAACTTTTTTGAGTTAGTGTTGCAGGAAGCAAATTTCTGCTTGAAAAAGCTAGCCTTGGCTTTTCTAACTGCCTGTGTATAATGGTTTCTAGCTTCCCTGAACAGCTGCATATCACGGGGGCTGTTCGATGCTAATGCAGAACGCCATAGGATGTTTTTGTGTTGGTTAAGGGCAGTCAGGTCTGGGGAGAACCAAGTTCTATATCTGTTCCTGGTTCTAAATTTCTTGAATGGGGCATGTTTATTTAAGATGGTTAAGAAGGCATTTTTTAAAAATATCCAGGCATCCTCTACTGACGGGATGAGATCAATATCCTTCCAGGATACCCCGCCAGGTCGATTAGAAAGGCCTGCTCGCTGAAGTGTTTCAGGGAGCGTTTTACAGTGATGAGTGGAGGTCGTTTGACCGCTGACCCATTACGGATGCAGGCAATGAGGCAGTGATCGCTGAGATCTTGGTTGAAGACAGCAGAGGTGTATTTAGAGGGGAAGTTGGTTAGGATGATATCTATGAGGGTGGCCGTGTTTAAGGCTTTGGGGAGGTACCTGGTAGGTTCATTGATAATTTGTGTGAGATTGAGGGCATCAAGTTTAGATTGTAGGATGGCTGGGGTGTTAAGCATGTTCCAGTTTAGGTCGCCTAGCAGCACGAGCTCTGAAGATAGATGGGGGGCAATCAGTTCACATATGGTGTCCAGAGCACAGCTGGGGGCAGAGGGTGGTCTATAGCAGGCGGCCACGGTGAGAGACTTGTTTTTAGAGAGGTGGATTTTTAAAAGTAGAAGTTCAAATTGTTTGGGTACAGACCTGGATAGAAGGACAGAACTCTGCAGGCTATCTTTGCAGTAGATTGCAACACCGCCCCCTTTGGCAGTTCTATCTTGTCTGAAAATGTTTTAGTTTGGAATTAAAATGTCTGAATTTTTGGTGGTCTTCCTAAGCCAGGATTCAGACACAGCTAGAACATCCGGGTTGGCAGAGTGTTCTAAAGCAGTGAATAGAACAAACTTAGGGAGGGAGATCTCTCTGAAGAAGCTGGAGCAAGGTCAGACCACTCTACAGAAACACATCAGGGGGGGGTATCAACAACAACATGTTGGATAAACGAGAATATCGTTGCATCTGGACAATAGACTCCAAACATTACAACCGTTTAATAACTGTACCCAAATACTAATATCAGCTTTGATGCTGCTCTCTTTAATGTAACAATATACCTGTAGTCTGTCCTGTAGAGTTTTGACAGTTAGGAGGTAGTTCTCTTGAGCTGTGTCAGATATGGTCCGTCCTTCTCCGCTCTCATGTCCATACTGAAACATACAACAATCTTCACACATCAGAACTGGGTTATAAGTAGGGTGTTATAAGACTGGTAAAGAAGAGCAAAAAAGTACAGCGTCTCTCAGAATAGGTTGTCCCGCAGAGATCTGTGATGAGGTATTGATCCACTGGACCCACAGTAGGGCTCTGGCTTCCAAAGACCAGCAGTATCTGATCTGTTCCACAGTTCACAACGTCATCCTCACGGAGGGAGCTCACACCTAACCAGCATGATGCTACCTGAGGGAGACAGAGCAGGGCCATGACAATTATACAGTTTTACACAGTAAGCAATAAGCATGATGATCTCACAAAATAGCATTCCAATACCTCAAAAGTGTCTTTCCATACTGCACGTGGTTGAAAGAGATGGCAAACAGACATCCATTCCGTCCAGTGTTGACCATCTGAATGTGGTGAGGTTCTTCAAAAGAAAACCTGGCATACCTTTCAAATACAGCAACTGCTTTTTACTGGTCGCTGCCACCAGTTGATTTTGACACACTGTTCACCTCTTCAGCTGAGATCACAAATCTACACGGTGTGATGGAACTGTAGGCACGAGGTAAGATCAGAGCACCGTTAAATACTTGTCCTTCCTCTACAAAATACCCCAGGGTTTTGCTCCTCCCTGGAGAGTCCAATTGATCATTCAGGCATTCTTTGGATAGTGTTTGGGAATCTAGTATGAATATTTTCCTTTTGTTGAGGGGATCCTCACCAATAAAGTTCAGAGCGAGCTTGATAGGCATTTGTCTAACTTCACCTGCTTGTAGAGAAATGTAAAAGACAACACCTTCATGGCTCCATATTACACTGGGGCTCTTCAAGACAGTAACATTTCCTTTAATCCGGTATGGTAGTTTAAACTCCATATGTGGCTCTTATCTATTTGACCTGCTCAGAGTGAGAAGCCTGTACTTGAACACATCCCCCTACTTATCAGTAAAATGCATGGTGAAGTCACTGTTTTCCACATGTAGGGCAAAGATGCATGCCACCATATCAACATCTGATTAACTCTCTCTGTTGATAACAGCCATATTACCACCATTCCCGTTTGAGAAAGTGCAGCCATCCATTGAAATGTCAGTCTGCTGAAAGCCAGTTCTGATCCTCTTCAACTTTCGCCATCTCTTCTCTGGGAATGGAGCGTTAGTAGTTTCATGTGTTGGCTGGGACAGTCTTGTGTCATTGTGGTATTATTGCCGCGTTCAAGTGATAGTCAGAACAAGGAAACTGGGAAATGTTCGACTTGTTAAAGGTTGTACAGTCGTGGCCAAAAGTTTGTGTCATTCTCAAAACTTTTGGCCACGACTGTAGTTACACAGTGACTGTAGTTACGCGGTACGCGTTCAACCATTTAGCAAGTTGAACATTTCCGAGTTTCCTAGTATAGAGTAGCACGTGAACCAAGGTTGAACTACGCAGCTGCTGACGTTAACTAACGTTACATAATACATACATGCATACATGATTTAGTTATACAAATTATAACAGATGATGCTTACCTACACATAGGTAATGGGCAATAGTTTGCCGAATACTTATCTATCAGAGTTATTGGGCAACAGTTTCTCGAATACGCATCTATCACTACACGAAAGTCTAAACATCTCGCCAGAAGACTGGGTGCGCTCGATTCATGTCGCTCGCGTGGAAGACGTTGAGTGATTTTGATGGGCTACATCCAAAATGGTTCATATACGTTTAAATTGTTATAAAGCTATACATATGATATTATTAAAAAGTTATACGCTAATATAAGTATCATACAAGGCTTTAAATCTGATATGCAACTACTTTTGCTCAGTATTGGCCGCTCATCCGTGTATCCGGGGCAGCACATAACGCAAATGAAGTAAGAAACTTTGCATTGTGGGTTAGCCAGTATTGTCTCCGGCAACAGACAAATGTACAATACATATTGTTGTTATCAATGCTTACGTTGATAAATATCTAAATAATCCATTAAATATTCTTTACATTTGATTGAATGGACCTGAGATGTCTTATTTTTTAGGTATCACTTTGATGATCTAGCCAAGAGCTAAAATGGCAATACAAGGGCAACAGTTTCATACGCTAGAACTGATTTATTCCTCAACTTCAATGTACCCATTCTAGCCAGAACAGCAGAGTCACTTGAACATGGCGGAAGTTGGGAAGTTTGAACCAGAGCAGGTAGCTTACCATTTCATTTTTCTTGCAATAATACGTATATTTTGCCAGGCAATTTGTAATGCATTCATTACACATGGCTAACTAATCTTTCTGTACAACAGGACATTGAGAAGAAGATTGAGGAGACGAGACAGAAGTTCAACAATGAGTATGTCCAAGGACAAGGTAAATTCATGCTAACAGGCTAACTAACGTTAGTTAGGTAACAACATGTATTTTTACAACAAGACCCCCATAATCTAGCTAATTAACATTCGCTCCTGTAACAGCTAGCTAGCTGTTAGCTAAAAGCCAGATATCATGGGCTGTTCGATTGCATTCCATCCATCTAGCTATTTTACTTAGCTAGCGCAACACATTATCATCAGCTGCTTTACCAGTCAGTTGTTTGACAGATTGTTCTGATACATTAATTAATGGATGAGTAATGACTATTAGTTTGGCTACTGGCAGTGACATGACATATGTCTGTATTAACACCATAATTATGATCTAAACTCGTTTTTTTGTAATAGAAAAAACACTTTTATTGAGTAACCTACTTGAGGTGTGTTCTTTAATAAAGCCATACAATATCACATCAAATTTTATTTGTCACATGCGCAGAATACAACAGGTGTAGTAGACCTTACAGTGAAATGCTTACCCCCCCCCCAAAAAAAGGTATGAGATAAGAATAACAAATAATTAAAGAGCAGCAGTAAATAACAATACCGGGGCTATATACAGGGGGTACCGGTACAGAGTCAATGTTAATGTGGGGCACTTATAACAGAGAGTAGCAGCAGTGTTCCAGAGGGGGGGCGGGGCATGCAAATAGTCTGGGTAGTCATTTGATTAGCTGTTCAGGAGTCTTATGGCTTGGGGATAGAAGCTATTTAGGAGCCTCTTGTACCTATACTTGGTGCTCCGGTATCGCTTGCCGTGCGGTAGCAGAGAGAACAGTCTATGACTAGGGTGGATGGAGTATTTGACCATTTTTAGGGCCTTCCTCTGACACCGCCAGGTATAAAGGTCCTGAATGGCAGGAAGCTTGGTCCCGGTGATGTACTGGGCCATACTCACTACCCTCTGTAGTGCCTTGTGGTCGGAGGCCGAGCAGTTTCCATACCAGGCAGTGATGCAACCCGTCAGGATGCTCTCGATGGTGCAGCCGTAAAACATTTTGAGGATCTGAGGACCCATGCCAAATCTTTTCAGTGTCATGAGGAGGAATAGGTTTTGTTGTGTCCTCTTCACGACTGTCTTGGTGTGCTTGGACCATGTTAGTTTGTTGGTGATGTGGACGTCAGGGAACTTGAAGCTCTCGACCTGCTCCACTACAGCCCCGTCGATAAGAAGGGGAGGGGGGCATGCTCGGTCCTCTTTTTCCTGTAGTCCACAATCATCTCCTTTGTTTAGATCACGTTGAGGGAGAGGTTGTTGTCCTGGCACCTATAGGCTGTCTCATCATTGTCGGTATGCCTTTCAGTTCCCTGTTAGGCATTGTTGAGAGACCAATCCATCTTTCAAAGAACACTTGTTTCCTAAACAATCTTTATATTGGTAGATACATTTCAGCATTTTAGTAAATGAGGTAGCTGAAGGCAGCCTTGTTTTAGTATAGGAAGCTAAGTGCTGTCTTCACTCTATGGTTGGGTCTTGTCATAAAAGGTTATAAGCAACATACTCATAGTTGCTGTAGGTGTTATGGTTGTAGGTCAGACGTTGGAGTAGGAATTCAGTTTCATGTCAAGTGATTTAAGTTTTTTACTGTTCTCCCTCACAGAATCTGACAAATATGACTCCAGAGATGTGGACAGGCTACAAAAGGATGATGCTCTGGTGGAGGCATACCTGACATGGCGACTATTCTCTGTGGACGATGCCCTGAAGATGATTGATGACAGTTTTATGTGGAGGAAAGAATTTAGTTTGAATGGTGAGCGGTCTGGGCACATATTTAACCTCTAGTAAAACTGCACTGCACGTGCACTTGTTTTCAGAGAATGAAGAAGGTGTAAGTGTCGGTCATCAATTAATCACTCTTGAAGTGATTCATCTCGATCTGAGAAGCCTGTGGCTGTATTTGTACCCTACAACATGTGACTTTGGCCTTGCTTAGGGTTGGGTGTAGAAAACAGGAACAGCACACATTCTCATTCCCTGCTAAACTAGTATCTTAACTGTATTTAAATACAGGCAAGTTATACAGTGCAGTTTTATTTGGGCCTATAAGTATCACCACACTGTGGGATGGTTCGGTTCATCAGTAGCTGTCTTTGTGTGTCAATGTGTTATAGATTCTTGACCTTCTCTCAGATAAAGGCTTATTGTGTGCTGTGGTAATATTTCCATCTGTTCCGCATGGAGACAATCCTCTCTATTTTTCTTACGTTTCACTTTTAAATTGCTACATTTTACTCATACAAATACAGGGTTTTCTAGCCAGACAACATTCAGTTTGTTAAATCGGTGTCATGCAGAAATTAGATTTACAAACGTTATCTCTTCCAATTGCCTAACTTCTGATATTGACAATGCCTTATTGTCACTTGTTGACAAGATTTGTCGGTCTTGTATGGTGGCAAGGAGTTAGGAATTACTTTGGTTTTTATGATAATTATTTTGGCCAATAATTGTTCTTGTTATAAAACATTATTATTGATTGCTGTTTTATATTGTTGGCTGATAATGTTTTGTCTTGTTTCAGACCTCACTGAGAGCAGCATTCCAAAGTGGATGTTTGAGACGGGGGCTGTCTTCCTCCACGGCTACGACAAGGAAGGCAACAAGCTCTGTATGTTGATTAATGATGCTCATACTGCACCATATGTATAATTAGATTTCTCTCTAATAATTACTCACAGACACTATTATTACCCCTTACAAAAGGTTACCAAAAATTGTAAGCTATTGCTTTGTAATATGTTTAACACATAAAGTACCAGTCAAAAGTTTGGACACACCTACTCATTCCAGGTTTTATTTTTAATTTTTTGCTATTTTCTACATTGTAGAATAATAGTGAAGACATCACCACTATGAAATAACACATACGGGAATCATGTAGGAACCAAAAAGGTGTTAAACAAATTAAAATATATTTTATATTTTAGTTTCTTCAAAGTAGGCACCCTTTGCCTTGAGGACAGCTTTGCACACTCTTGGCATTCTCTCAACCAGCTTCACTTGGAATGCTTTTCCAACAGTATTGAAGGAGATCCCACATATGCTGAGCACTTGTTGGCTGCTTTTCCTTCACTGTTCAGTCCAACTCATCCCAAACCATCTCAATTGGGCTGAGGTCAGGTGATTGTGGAGGCCAGGTCATCTGATGTAGAAAATAGTAAATAATATTATTTATTTTACTTGAATGAGTAGGTGTGCCCAAACTTTTGACTGGTACTGTATGTTGAGGTTATTGAATGCAATAATTTTGTCTGTGTTCTCAGTCTGGTTCAAAGTCAAGCTACATACCAAGGATGCAAAGACCAGCATGGACAAGAAGAAGTATGTGGCCTTCTGGCTGGAGCGCTATGCTAAGAGAGAGCCAGGGATGCCACTCACTGTTGTGTTTGACATGGCCGATTCAGGGATCAGCAATATCGTAAGTGAACACTTACCTTTTTGATTAAGATTGTAGTCTTTTCTTGTATTTGTCACCTTCCCTTATTATTTTAAAATGTAACCTTGATTTAGCTAGGCAAGTCAGTTAAGAACAAATTCTTATTTACAATGACAGCCTACTGGGGGGAAGGGGGTTAACTGCCTTATTCAGAGGCAGAACAACAGATTTTTACCTTGTCAGCTTGGGGATTCGATCCAGCAACTTTTCAGTTACTGGCCCAATGCTCTAACCATTAGGCTATTTGATAGTGTTTGAAGAATCAAACCAGGGCTACAGCTCTGATTTATACCAATGTCGCTGTTGATCCACTCTACATAGATTTAAGGAGGGCTTTATTGATCAATTTCTGTCCTCATAATTAAACATGTTTTCCCCATTTTCAAAAAGAAGTAGCCTGTCTGTTTGTGTGTGGTTATGAGTGTCATTGAAGTCCTGTTGAACTTTCTAATTTTGCTTTCTGTTTGAGCTTGGGACTTTGAGGGATTGATGCTCTTCAATGGTTTAACACATTGAAAGTGACCTTTAAATTAGTTTGGTCATTCCAAGTCGACTGACTGCCTAATTCATAGACTGACTTTGTCTCGATCGGAGTTTCCCAGCAGGCACTCTCCTTTATGTCAGCCAGCTCGCTTCACTGGCCAAACTCTCTCTTGGAGAAATGCCCTAATTAAATACACACAAGCCAGAGAGAGAATAAATAACTTCACAAAACCCTAATATGAAATTAGTGTGTTAGTAGATCAGTTTGGGAAGCAACCTTAATGAAGTTTGCTGAAATAGGCACTGTGTGGGCTGGAACAGGCCTGGCTAGTGTTATCTCTAACTTTCTTAGTGAGTCTAGTGCAGTGGTTCCCAACAAGTGATACTAGGACCCCTGGCAGTACTTGGCCTATCCACAGGGAGTACTTGAGAAATCTCATGAGACCATAGGGCTACTGGTAAAATGCACATGAGAGGGTAAATCAGGGGTACTCTGGGCAGACCAACATTCAGTAGGTGGGACAGTAACCGAAAAAGGTTGGGAACCATTGATCTGGTGCAGTGTTTCCCAACCCTGGTCCTCAAGTGCCCCCAACAGTACACATTTTTATTGTAACCCTGGACAAGCACACCTGTGTACTGTTTGGGGTACTCGAGGACCAGAGTTGGGAAACATTGGTCTAGTGCATGGCAATGAGTCTCTGTAGGGCATAGGATGTAGCCAGGCTGATAGGCTCCTCTTCCTAAGGGTCTGACTAGAATATTGATAGTTCTGTTGTCTGATGATAATATGGCCATTATGGTAATGAAAACATGTGGTACCTTTGACTGAGCAGGGGTCTACAGTGTGACCACTATACTTGAATATGTGCCTAAATATGTTGTGAGGCCTGGAATTTTAATTTAGGACAACCAGTGCACATAGAAAAATTAAGGATTCTAGCTTTAATATCTCAAACATTTTTCGCTGTGCTCTTACATTTCTTTGTGTGCGTATGCATTTTTCTACTTAGGTGCCCACATGCTCCTTGTGAAAAAGGTCAGCGTAGAGCCCTGCTCAGTAAATTCTCATGGAGGAGGCATTTCATGGTTAGCTGTAATCCATTAAACTGACTGTGAAATGTTTTAGATACTGTTGGTCTTGTGGGATTGTATAAAATCCCACCTCTGTCTTTGTTTGAGGCCTCAGGACAGATAGTATTGGGTTGTTTACAGGGCTTCCAACACTCTGTCCTGCCCTCTGGAGCATGTTTATTTTTTACCCGTGCACTACACAGCTGATTCAAATAATCAAAGCTTGATGATGAGACGGTTATTTGAATCACCTGTGTAGTGTTCGTGCGAAAACCAAAATGTGCACCCAGAGGGGGCCCCAGGACCGAGTTTGGGAAACCCTGGTTTAGAGAACACTTTCGCACAGACAAAAAGGAAACATTTGAGTTTCAAAGCTGTCTGTAGTTCTCAGCCAAGGCTTGATACTGTATGTAGAGCAAGTTTATTCAACCTTCTATGAAGATCAAGGTTACGCAATCATAAAGTAAACAACCAGACTGTGCAACGTTTCAGCAAATACTGTGAATGGATTACAGTTAATAATCAAATTTGAGCAAAGTAAGAGTAAAAGTAGTTGTGGTGTTGCATGGGGTGCAGTGTGCACTGCACACACACTACTTTTGTATCACACATTTTTCCCAGAAATATATTTAATATGATTGAGTTGAGGGAAGGTGTTTGAAAGTATTGACTACAGCTTTGTTCAGCTTTGTGACAAAGTTGAAATGGTTATGAATTGGGTCATTGCACAGCTAGCTTGAGGCAGTAAATATCTCCGGCTGAGCAAACGGGTTCCCTATTGAAAGGCCATAAAACGTCTTTGCTAGTCAAAGCCTGCTTTGAGGCTGTATATAGTACTGTACTTTCTGAGTCCTAATTATATTCTCTTTCATTTTTTTCAGGACATGGATTTTGTGAAGTATGTAATTAATTGCTTCAAAGTGTATTATCCAAAGTTTCTATGTAAGTATATCAAATTTGAAACAATATGGAGTTCATTCACAGGTTGATTGATAAACGTTGTATGACACATATATGTAATTGTTCCTATTATTGACCCACATCCTGTTTAAAATGGATTTTATTAAATGTATTATAAGAAACAAAAGTACATGGAATGCCGTCATATGATTCTGTGTTAGGGCCAATGCTACATTAGTACACCGAGCTTTGGGAACACCTTCCTAATATTGAGTTGCAACAACTCCCCTTTTACCCTCAGAACAGCCTCATTTTGTCCGGGCATGGACTCTACAAGGTGTCGAAAGCGTTCTACAGGGATGCTGGCCCATGTTGACTCCAATGCTTCCTACTGTTGTGTGAAGTTTGCTGGATGTTCTTTGGGTGGTGGACCATTCTTGATACACTCGGGAAACTGTTGGGTGTGGAGAAACCCAGAATATCCCGTTCAAAGGAACTTAAATATTTTGTTCACCCTCTGAATGGCACACATACACAAGAGTGGCTTACCAAGGAAAACTTCCGAAAGGACTAATTCGAAGTAAAAACGAGTTGGCACACATACACAATCCATATCTCAATTGTCTCAAGGCGTAAAAGTGCTTCTTTAACCTGTCTCCTCCCCTTCATCTACATTGATTGAAGAGGATTTAACAAGTGACATCAATAAGGGATGATAGCTTTCACCTGGATTCACCTGGTCAGTCTATGTCATGGAAAGAGCAGGTGTTTTTAATGTTTTGTACACTCAGTGTATTTCACCCCTCAGTCATGGTCTTGTCATTTCAGCCAAAATGATCATTGTCGACATGCCATGGATCTTGAATGGTGAGTCATGTAGTTATTGAAACGATTTGCAATAGAAACGGAATCATCGTAATTTGGACATCGTAGTTCAAATCAAAGTTTATTCATTGCGTACACAGATTTGCAGGTGCAGCGAAATGCTTATGTTTCTACCTCCAACAGTGCAGTAATATCTAGCAATGCAATAACCAAAAACAACAAATGACAAGTTGGTACATGTGTTTTTGTTTTTTTAGCTGCATGGAAGATTGTGAGGACATGGTTGGGTCCAGAAGCCATCAGCAAGCTCAAGTTTGCATCTAAAAATGAGATCCAAACATTTATTGGCCCTGAATACCTGCCTCCTCACATGGGTGGAACGGTATGTACCCGCAGTATTCAACTCACTGAAGATGGCAATGACGCCATCTATCTACCTGGCTACATATATTTTCATCTTACTATCATCTGATAAATTCCCTTTTCAAATGTCAACATTTGACAGGTTTTGCCTCTATTTCTTCCCTCACTTGTCATGAGAAAATGTGACTAACCTGTGATTAGTCAATATTTATATTTATTTACTGTTGACTTAACCCAATGAGTCCCACTTAACACCGGTCCGTTTTGGACTTCTAACCCCTTTTAAACATCGTGTTGGATTAATCTATTTCTTCTGCAGACTAATGGTTGGTACCTACGGCTGTGTGATTAACGGGCTGAGCTAGAGCGGTTTTTGTGAGAAGGACGGATCCCGAAAGGGGATTTTTAAATCTTTAGAGTCCAATTTGTCAGTGACAACTTCACACAGTTGTCACTGATGAACTGGATATTCATTTCCCAGTGAGGAAACAATATCTGTACCGAAAGCATTCATATAAATACATTTTTTATGAGGTTTTTGTTTCGGCGGACCTTATTTATTTAATTGACGTTCATGAATGCAACTGTTTATGTCAACTTGTTTTGTGTTCTACTTGTAGCCCTGGTTCTCCTGAAAAGAAAATGGTAAAACACTTCATTGTGAGACAGAATATAAGGGCCGGACTTGCAGATAAGTGAAAAGCTGATTTTTGCTGGGGTCTCGGCGCTGATAGTATTAACCCTATCGCTGACTTCATTCCAGGATCCCTTCAGATACAGCTATCCTCCCCTTCCTGACGATGACTTCCAAACGCCAGTATGTGAGAACGGACCAATCGTCAGCGAGGACGACAACGAGAGCAAGGACTTCGAATCAGACAGCAAGGAGTTAGAGTCGAGCTTCAGCTCCGAGGTCGCCATCGGGCCCAAAAAGGTACAAAACCTTTTGTTTAACAAACTTTTTGTTTGTTTATTTCTGGAACTCCTCCCTCTGAATGTAGGTACAGTAAGGAAGACAGTAACGCATAGAAGTGCATTAAATATTCACGCTGGGGCTGCATATGAACTCATACTCCGCCTTGAATAGCCTACTACTTATCCACTTAATTGTCAGAAGTAGTACATGAGTCTGTTGCCATGTTTCTAATGTAGCCTACTGTTAAAACTGATGATGGCTGCTGCTATTACTCATTAACAGTAGAGTCAATACAGTTAGTATCTGCAGTGTGCTGATTACTGACGATTTAACCCTGCATTGGGCTCTCTACGAAACAGCAGAGACCTTTTCTCTTCGTCATTAGCCTTAATTAACATTAAACACACCCCGTTCTCACTTGTCAGTCAAATAAGACATTAGAGGTTCAGTCAAGTCCCTCCTCACTTTGATGTGCCGTTTTCCTCCCAGACCCTTTCATTTCTCAACGTTTAGTGTGAGATTACAGCATGTAATCGGGCTCCTCTATGGAGAGAGCTGTGAATTGTAGAGGCGGTAATGTCCTAATTTGGCAGCTGTTACGCTCTTCCTCATTGTCTCAGTCAAGGTGACTCCCCATGTCTCCAGATGCAGCTTAATCCTTCCTGTCCACTGACTGTACCCATATAACACATCACAGTCCCTTCTTCAGTCTCCCTCCTCTCATCTCCTGAGCACTTCTCTGGCTACTGAGAATGTGTCATGTCTGACTGCCGTCACAGAAGCTCTTCCTAGCTGTGCTAGAGACTGCTTTTCCCCCCGCATGCTTCGTTCAGCATACCTAACTTCACAGAAGTTTTTAAAGCACTTCCCAGAATACTTCATTTATTTTGTGTTGCCGCTAATGATTTTGGCTCAACCTTGTTGGAGGCTGGGTGATGAGAGTGAGACAGACGTTGGGGTGATGTGGTTTGTCACAGGCTGTTATTTGTGTGTGCGATGGTCTCAGATGGTTAGTTGGCAGCCCCACCGGCCCGGACGGCCCCCGTGCAGCCAGGCACCATCACAGAGACCCTGCAGCTCTTGGCTTTAACACACCTCCTCACAGACACCATCTAGCATTCTCTGCTGTCGTCAGGCTGCTGCACCCTAGCAACGGTCAGGGCTTCATTGTCAGCATATGCAGCACAAATTTATGTATCTCTCTCTGTCTTTCTCTTACTGTAGCTACGGGTCTTCATTTATTTATCCACAGTTGATATTTGGCCTCTTCTTTGTGACACAGAAAACAAACACATTGTAGTGAGTAGCTAATAGATCAATATCAGCCTGGAATGTAGGGTACACCCTATATATACATTTCTGTCATTTGAAGACTAGCCTGTATGAGTAGACCTACCTGTTTCAATAAATATTATTCAGTGTAATGTGAACTGGATGGGAGTGAAGTGATTTTGTTAATGTGGCCTCGGTGTCGCTGCGCTGGGTGTTGCTGGGTGTCGGTGTCGCTACGCTGGGTGTCGCTACGCTGGGTGTCGCTGCGCTGTGTGTTGTCTCTACCGTGACAGACTCGAGGGAGGGGTGTGTGTGACTGCGCTGTGTCGAGGCAAACTCCTGCGCCCTTAAGCCTTCTGGGTAACCTGCACCACTGTCATAGCTCACAGGGGCTCTGTACACACACACACTGGTGTTTACACACACACACACACACACACAAACAAACTTGCGCTCCAGAGTTGCCCTGTCAGCTACACATCACAAAGCTGCTCACATGAGCCTTTTAAGCCTCTTCATTGTCAATGATGATAAATTGGCAAACCAGAATCTAAGCCTGATCAAGTTTGTGTGTGGTTTTGTGTTTCGACCTTTGTGCAATTTAGTGGATGAATGTATGTTAATGGGTCCATCAATACAAGTGAGCAATGTTCCCTCTAAAATTTTTTCAGCACTATGCAAATTTCAGGTCTTCTGAACGAAAACCTTAACATTGTGAAAGTTCTGTGCAACTTCCAGCACGCGATTACTGTGAACACTGAGACTGTACCCGCTTACAGTTTCAGACAGTGGTCAAGTAGCCTACTTTGGTTTGATCTTATTGTAGGCCTATCAGTGGCCTACCATAAAAAACAATGGCGAAAAATGCATCCCATAAAATGTTTAATGGAATTAGCTGTTATATCATTCGACCTACAGTAGCAGCCAATGTGTGGTGTTCAATGTAGGCCAACATTAATGAGACTTTTGGAAAAAAACATCTAGGTCTTGACATTAAACAGTTCATCCACTTGTCCTTCAGACAAGGAGGCGGCTGAAAATGTGTTGTTTGATGCCAGAAGCCACTTTACAAAATACAATATCTGTATATTCCCCATACCATTATTCCAGAGAATCAGACAATTTATACTACGCACTGCCTGTGGGCTACTTAAGACCGTCTCAAAATACAACACTGTCCCTTTAAGACAAAAAAAAGCTAAAAAAACTAGCTAGCAAAGAATATGAACAAATGTGCACACGTGGCTACATGCAACTGTCTTTTATTTAAATATTTAAGAACAAATTCTTATTTACAATAACAGCCTTGCTTTGATAAAAAAATACATGAAAAATGCATCTATTCAAGATTGCTCATACTGTAGCCTATACACAGTCCAGTTCAAAGTGAATGGCACAGATCCATATATGGCAATGGCTATTTGCATATAGGCCTACTGCAGCTCTGATTGGTTATGGCACACCTGTCTGTGTAGAGTACGGGCCTGAGTCATGCCTGTCAATGCAATATAGAATCCTACTCCAATGCTTTCTGCCTACAAGAAATTATCTTTCACACTTCATTTTGCATACTAAGTCTAATGGATAATATTGCATTGACTCGATCATGTTTCTCACAGTAGAGTGAAACATGATAGTGTTAACTAAAGGGGAAAACTCAAGGAAGGTGAGTGAAGTTCAATCTCGTGCTTCTCTGCGTGGGGGAATATTTATTCTGCTTGGTAGTCTGAGGGGAGCTACGCGCACGCGTGCAGCTTAAAGGGATCGTTGCCTGTGAGCAGAATGTAGTCTTTGGTGCCTCTGATTTAACCAGTCCCTAATGATCTACCTAGGCTATAGGCTAATCTCTTGGCTTGCTGGCTTTAAAGGCATACTTCGGGATTTTGACAATGAGGCCCTTTATCTACTTCCCCGGAGTCAGATGAACTTGTGAATACCATTTTTATGTCTCTGTGTCCAGTATGAAAGAAGTTAGAGGTAGTTTTTCAAGTTAGGATTGGCTTACGACACTACCTCTAAATTCCTTCATACTGGACACAGAGACATAAAAATGTTATCCACAAGTTCATCTGACTCTGGGGAAGTCCCGAAGTATCTCGTTAAGGTCCTAACACCAATCATGATACCCATTGTTTACAGCTTGTCTGTCTGCACACATTCCACTGTCATGATCATGTTCTGCTGCTCCTATCTCTACATAAAGCCAGTCTCAGTACTGAATGAATACCTGTGGCTCTCAACAGTGTGTTGATACAGTAGCTTCCCAGATCAGCTAATTTCCTTTCTCTCTGTTTTGACTCAAGGGCTGGTTTTGGTAAGGCATTGTATGATCTCTGCCTCACCAGCAACACTGATTCCTGGAGAGTTCTGCATTCTGAAAGGGCAGTCTGAGGGTTTTACTCATGTACCAGCCCCGCCATCGAGTCACCATCATGAACACGTTCAGCCTTTCATTGAATCCAAAATGGACCTTGACCAAACATTTAAAATATGACCCCCACAATGTGTTGCACTTATCACAATGTCATGATTTTGAAGAGATTCATAGCCAATCAAGTAGGCTATGAGATACATAACTCACAATAGTCTATCAGATAATAAGAAGGAACGTTTGCCCCCTTGATTCCTGTTCCTGTGACCAGCATTATAACATGGTGATATTTTATCCAACTTCAGTATTTTACCTAACTTAATATAACGTTAGGGAAATAATGTTTTGTAGAGAAAGTAAAGCATGTGTGCCAAGTGTATACGTAACATGCCTTATCGAATTGTACTGATCTTTTAACCCAAAATTATACTTTATTTTATCATTACTGTTGTATTAATATCAACTGTACTGTAATGATGTACTAATGTACTAATGTTTATAATACTAAGAAAAGAGTATTCTACTAACACCAGCTTGAAATCCTTTATTTTTACCACACTCAATGTTAGCACATTTGCACTGACACTGAAGTAATACAATGTATATTCAACTACCTTATGCCATATTATAACTGTAATTGAAAGCACTTCCTCTGTGTATCGATGCCTCTCTTTAACGAGAGAGTACTTATTTAAAAATAATCTGTGTTGTGCCTTATTGTCAATACTCTCCAGATGATCAGACTGTCACTCCATGGTCTGTTGGGGAAGCTGCCTACAAATCATATTATCAAAACAAGTATTTCATACGGTCTACATTTCTTAGACATTTTTGGATCTATGGATTTCTAAATTGTATCTCCTGCCTAGATCAGCCTTATTCATTCCAGTTTGTGTATTTGTTATTGTTGTGATTTTCACATTTTAGCTAGTAGGTTTGGACTGTTTCAGTGTGTTGATATTACATGTTAAGACCTTTTCATTAATGTTAGTTCATGCATAATTTGTAGTTCTAGTGCCAAAGATTATTGTAAATATCTCAATACTGAGTATTTTGATCCTGGTTTTGACTAACCAGAATGATACACTGAAAGTGTTGTTTTACTAATGTTTAATTAAAAATAAAATGTGTTATGAGTTTTACTTTTATGTACCGTAGTTATTTTATACAGTGTATATAATCAATAGAAATGCTGTATTTTGTATTTATTCAATCAACCAAGCAGTCTATTGAAGTCAATTATGGTCATGTATCTTTCAACAGCAGCTAATGAATTCCCATTCTCCCCATATCTTACTCAGTACTGTATTGCACTTGATTTGAACACTGAATAAAAATAAACATTTCAGAAGCAGCTCAAAGTCTCTTGATGTCTTTATTGTGTCATCTGTGTGTGGTGTGTGTCGCAGCAGCCTGCTGAAGGGGGAGTGTGTGTGTGTGTGTGTGTGCATGTTGCTTATCACAGCAGAAAACACACTCCATCTGACTCATTAGTGCTTGTACGTGCATCATAGGCAGACCCCAGTCACCTCTCTATCAGCTCTCCTATCTTTTCACATCCTCTCCTGCTGTACTCCCCATCTCCCATCTGCCTCACACAAGCTGTGGGACTGGCCTTGGTCAATATGGTATGGAAACCAAATGATGCTCGTCCCACCACAACTTCATCTGTCCTTCCCCAAATTTCTGCTAACATTGCACAAACCATGTGTATATCAGCTGTTCTGTAGTCTTGTGACATTGTGTAAATGGATGTATGAGGGAGTCTGTTGCATTTGGGTGAAAGTTTACAGTTGAAGTGAAAGAGCTTACTTTTGTGTTCTCTCTGTGTTCTCACAGGATGTGAGTGTGTTCCTGTTGCCTCACTGTACTGTGAGCAAGGGTCAGGGATTGTTATGGGGATTGATGTATTGATTGTGAAATTAAGTGTCATACAAAAGCTCCCTATTTTTAATATGTTTCATCCCATCATTTGAAATGGACTATAGTTAGGCGTTTAATAGTTTTATTTAGAAATTAATAAAGATATGTTAATCATTTGTATCTTTAGAACACCTCTCCAAACAAAGCACCTTAGAATCATTTGATCAGTGTGTTGATGAACATTGTCTCACGAAGCCACTGTTGTCCTTGTTTCAGGTGTATTTCTCAGAGGAGCGCCTGAGCAGTCTGAAACTGGACGACAACGACAAAGGAGACAGCCGGCCGAAGGGAGCCAGGAAGCCACTGACCACATTCAAGGCCCCTCTGCTACACGTCAGGTATTCAAGCCAACTTTCTCAGATCTCCCTCTCTTAGCCATCTCTTCCTGAATATCAAATAAATCCCTAGCCCCTAAACGGTAGATACACATGTATCTCTGAAAGGATCAAATAGGTGTAGTTCTTTCACCTTGCCTTCTGGGTGGAATTTTCAACGTATTATTTATCCAGTAGTTGCAGATGTACAAGGGTTTCTAGGAAGTCGGAAGAGACTAGGGTTTGATATGGAATTCAGCATATCTCTCAGCTGCACTCGAGGCTTAAAGAATAGTCGACTGGTAGCACAGTGACACGGCTATAGCCAATCCATGTCCACATGTTGGATTTGAAGGTGTTGTAGAGCTTAGAGTGAATGTATTGTTGACACTCAAGCCCAGAGCCAGATATCGATACATTTGTATCTGGATGGATAGATTAATCTTGTAGTATCTTAACAGAAATAAAGGATGTCTGCGATTGAATGGAAATCAGTTGGTGCAGTTAATTTGCAGTAATAATCAATGGAATTAATTGATCACACCGATGATTACTCCCCATATTAACCATGGAACAGCCTGTAGTACCATCATTCAAATTGGATGGCCCAATGGATGTTGCAGTAGTGATCAAGCGACACTTTTGTTCAAAACAAAACAATCTTCACCCTGATGTTGATTATAGACCGGCATTCTTCACCCTGAGGTTTATTATGCTGCCATGGGTTCCCAAGCGGGAACTACACCCCCTCCCCGTTCATCTGAAACGGTGGCGCAGGGAATGCAAAAATATTCTTTGAAATATTTAACCTCCACACATTAACAAGTCCAATACCTCAAATGAAAGATAAACACCTTGTTCATCTACCCAGCGTGTCAGATTTTTTAAATGTTTTACTGCGAAAACACAGCACATATTTATGTTAGACCACCACCGAAACAAAGACAAGAGGCAGCCATTTTGTCCCAGAAAATATCAAATGATAAAAGCAGGATTAAAAAATAAGTGTACCCCACTTTGGGTACTTCTCCTTCTCGCTAAATATTGTACATTTTTATTGCTAGCAAGAAACTAAGTGATACAGGCATTAAACGGTTCCTCTTCCCTTAACGTAACCTGACCTGATCTCGACCCCCTTCATCACTAGTCCATGGCTCTCTCCCCTTATCAATGCTGCCACATGATCGTTTTCCCTACACTCAGTACATTCCAAGCTTAATTGCACACACACCATATACCTTCCTCCTACAGATAACCATTAACTTCTGGTGTAGACCCTCTATATTTCAATAGGATACCTGATAATTAACCCTATCCCAAGTTAAGGAGTTAGAACCCAGAATCCATCAAGGTACAGTACTTGAGAGCTGCCTCCATTGATGGGTATTCCGATGTTAAATTAGATCATTCCTATGTTCCTAAGTCCTTTCCGTCCAGTTCAGTTTATGGAGAGCAGACTCTTTGATGTGAGATTTTTCACAGCTACGGGCTATGTATTAGAGTGATAAAAAATATTTATTTGAGCCTTAAATGCAATTATGTCTCTGAGCTGTGTTAGCCCTGATTCCAGTGAGTCCACGAGGAAGGCAGAACCAGAGCTGGAAGGGCGGAAGAGGGGATGCTTTGATCTTCAGAATGTGTTTGTCAAAAGGTTTCCTGAAGTCTAGAGAGTCATTCCGGGCTCAGGGGAGCGCTGGGGTCCTCACAACGCTTTACTGGGGCAAAGAACAAAACAATCTGTTGTTTAGAGCTCTGTACAGCTAGACTTTTTATATACACTACACAGGAATTTTTAGCATGTTGGCCATTTCACTGAGTTGTCATTAGGTACTGAAGCATGCCAGCAGCAGTAAACAGCGCAGTGTGGAGAAGTGTTCACTGAGGTTGAATTATCCATTTTACACAATTATCCCTTAAACATGAGCCTCGTGAGGCAGTTGGGGGGGGTGGGGGGTGGTCTGTTAGGGGCTGGGATGGGGTGCGCTGAGTGTTGGAGAGCGAATTAGAGCGTCTCGTGGCTACTTTCTCAGGCCATGGATTTTTCCTCGGCTCCTCCAGATTTCACAGCTTTGATGCAAGATCACAGATATTTTCACCCTAGACTTGGGTAATAATGTGGTTTAATTCTCCATTTTCCTCACAAATGGGTTCAGCTACGCCTGCTAGGCTTGAGCCTGCCTTCTTCCCAGGGGCCTGACAGACAGCTCCATATAGGTCAGGAGGAGCACAGCACATCAGAGACTGAGGGTTTGGCCCCAGGGAACATACAGTTAGTCGGGGGCTATTTCTCTGGAATGAACCTCCTTGGAAAATATTATAAAGAACAAATAAAGAACATATTGACATCAATTGAGTCGGATAAATGGCAACTACACATGGTATCGATGTAGTGTACAAGGCTTTTTGTTTATTTAAAGCAAAAAAAAACACTCAAGCACAGATGGACATAATCTGCCATGTCTTAGCTAGAATATTGAGCTAGATGGTGATCCAGCAGCTGTTTAGTAAATGTGTAACAATGGAAGCTAACAGAATCTACAAGTCCCTGGGTAATCATACTGCAATCACTCTCAGGAAGCAACATCTAAGCTCACAAAGCTTTGCCAAACAGATCGATTAAGCTAAGATATCACGAAGAGGAACAACAAAGCACGCTGTAAAGCAAGACTTGTAACAGATGTATTGGCTTGTTTTGAACACCAGCTAGCCATTGTGGCTGATGCCTTCATAAAGAAAAATACATTTGTTTGTTAAGTCACAAATTCAATCGTAGCCGGCCGCCTTGTCTTCATGCAGCCTGTGCTGTTTCTCCTCTAAAATGTAATGTCTTTTCTCTCTTACTTCCAGTCCAGCAGAGGAGCTGAGCTTTGGGTCCAAAGAGTCAGACAGGAAGTGTCTTATCATCCTCGATAATGTGTCCAAGAATCAAGTGGCCTTCAAGGTATGTGCATGCCGTTGTGTGTGCAAGCGTGACACTCTGTGCTTGTGTGTGCCCCTGTGTGTGTATGTGTGTGAAAATAAACAAATCTCCAAGCTGACTTGACGGTGTCTCCCTCCACAGGTACGAACCACAGCACCTGAGAAGTACAGAGTGAAGCCCAGCAACAGCTGCTGTAATTCGGGCGCTTCTGTGGATATAGTGGTGTCCTTACATGGAGGTAGAGTACTGCACTTATCTCTCGCTCTCTCTCTCTCTTTCTCCCCACCCACTCCTCTTATCTACTTCCTTCGGATGTTTCCAGATGCACCAGAAGAAACTTCAGAATAATCAAAAGGTCCAGTCTCAGTCTAATAACTTTGGAAAGTGCTGACAGAGTACAGCTTTCTTTTGCCTGACATACATATTTTAAGAGTGATAAAATAATAATCTCTTATCTTCCCCTAAGCTGAGCCTTTCAGAAATCTACCGGCGGGTAAATAAACTTTATTGAGCCAGTCTCAGTACTCTGTGGAAGGCTGAAACCCCTAAGGTCAATGTTTTCCTCTTGATCACTTGAGACCAACATTGAGTAGGGATGCAGGGACTTGGCTGATAAGACGTTCAGAGGCCTTCAAGCATGGAAATGTCAGTCATGGCTTCTGATGTGCTAGATATGGTTTTTTTTTAATAATCAAATTCTGGAATTATTCCAAAGTTTGAGGGTTTCCTTCTCTCTCTGGGTTGAACTTAATTCAGTTTTCGGGAGCCACCGTCTATCGCCTATATCTTGTTCATTTGTTCGAGTTTAGTGGATAAGAACCCTCACTTTTTCTGTTCACAGCTGTGACAGAGTTAGCTCTTTCAGATCTATCTTCTGATTATTGGATTCTGACAGCAGCGGGGTTTAAACTATATACTTTGTACAGCTGATCCCATCCAAATGTAGGAATCTAGATACATAAACTGAACAATATACTGAGATAAAAAAAATAGTTCAATGAGTTCATGAGTTCAATGAGTTCATGGATGTGTTTGTGCAGGCTACCAGGCATCTCTGCAGGACCGCTTCCTAGTTATGGCTGCAGAGATGGAGCAGAACGCTGGTGCTGGATCACCAGAGCTCGCTCACTTCTGGAAGGACGTGCCCAAAACCAAGATCATGGAGCACAGGTACATCATCATCAATGCCTCCTCATGGATGGGAATATACACTGAGTGTACAAAACATTAAGAACACCTGCACTTTCCATGACATAGGCTGACCAGATGAATCCAGGTGAAAGCTATGGTCCCTTATTGATGTCCCCTGTTAAATCCACTTCAATCAGTGTAGACGAAGGGGAGGAGACAGATTAAAGAAGGATTTAAAGGCTTGAGACAATTGAGACATGGATTGTGTACGTGTGCCATTCAGAGGGTGAATGGGCAAGACAACATTTTTTAAGTGCCTTTGATATGATAGTAGGTGCCAGGCGTACCGGTTTGTGTCAAATATTGCAACACTGCTGGGGTTTTAAAGCTCAACTTTTTCCCGTCTGTATCAGGAATTGTCCACCACCTAAAGGACATCCAGCCAAGTTGGCACAACTGTGGGATGCTTTGGAGTCAACGTGTACAATCCATTCCCCAACGAATTGAGGCTGTTCTGAGGGCAAAAGGGGGTGGTGCAACTCAAATTAGGAAGGTGTTCCTAATGTTTGGTATACTGAGTGTATGTAAATGAGTAAAGCAATTCCTTTTGAGCCAAAGGGCAAGCAGTCATTAATATGCCACCATCAACATCTATAATGACCTCAAGATAACTTTGATTCACTAAACCCATCGTGGTCTTGCAGTGTACAGCACAGATTGCCTCAGCATGGCTGGGGTATGTCAGTGACCTAGCAGGCTGATTATCCCCTTTCCTCAGTCTTCCCTGATGTGACCAATGATGTATATAAACCCTGGATTGCTGACGCTATGTATTGGCCATTGAGAGGCTTTGAAGCCAGCGGTCGACCATATGGGCAATCCCTAGTATGAGCACTCTTCCATAGTAATTAATGGAGTTCTACAGTATTTCAAATGTTTCAAGGGCAAAATTACAGCTGCAATATGTAACTTTTGGGCGACCTGACCAAATTCACATATAAATATTTGTTATAGATCTGTCATTCTCATTGAAAGTAAGTCTAAGAAGTGGTAGATCAATTCTATGTGCGCTAAGTTTCCTTTTTGTATATTTTACTTCCAGTATCAAACAGCTGAAAATACTATATTTTTTGCTTTGGAAAGATATTTCACAGTGGTTTAGATGGTACAGTGATTCAATGTAAGGGCATGGGAAACATATGTTAACATTGTATAAGCAAGTGAAGTAGATAATAAACAAAAGTGAAATAAACAATAAAATGAACAGTAAACATTACACTCACAAAAGTTCCAAAAGAATAAAGACATTTCAAATGTCATGTGCAAATGGTTAAAGTATGAAAAGGGAAATAAATAAATATGAATATGGGAGGTATTTAGAGTGGTGTTTGTTCTTCACTGGTTGCCCTTTTCTTGTGGCAACAGGTCACAAATCTTGCTGCTGCGATGGCACACTGTGGTATCCCACCCAATAGATATGGGAGTTCAAAATTGGGTTTGTTTTCCAATTATTTGTGGATCTGTGTAATCTGAGGAAAGTATGTGTCTCTAATAGGGTCATACATTTGGCATGAGGTTAGGAAGTGCAGGTATTCTGCCACTGTGTACTCTCTGTTTTGGGCCAAATAACATTCTAGTTTGGTCAGTGTTTTTGTTGTTAATTAATTCCAATGTGTCAAGTAATTATCTTTTATTTTTTTCCCATGATTTGGTTGGGTCTAATTGTGTTGCTGTCCTGGAGCTGTCCTAGTAATTCTCTACACTATACTTGCTTGTTTTGTCACATAAACTGAAATTGTAGCGGGACAGTAACATTAGTACATTTTTAAATATTATTTGTATTTATTTTTATGTTTAGCTCACATAATATAATAAAAAATGATGCATTAAGGCAGGGGTGTCAGACTCATTTCACGGAGGGCCGAGTGCCTGCTGGTTTGGGGTTTTTCCGTTCAATTAAGACTTAGACACTCGGCCCTCTGTGGAATGAGTTTGACACGTCCATTAAGGTGTCTGTAATAGAATAAACGTGTCAAACTAATGTAGACATTTAATAAATGCTAAATCTTTTTTTATAATTGAGGAGGAGTACCAAGATGGCTGCGCAGTGGCTTCAATACAGCGCCCACGGTCAGTCATCCAGGGTTTATACACATCATTGGACGTGACTGTGTCCTGTCCTTCCTGTAGATTACGATGTCACATCCTGGAGAGCACTAAGCCCATCCTGACCTGTGGAAGTGACAGCCCAATTGAAGGAGGAGCCAATGGCCACCCGGACCTGCACACGACGGTGAGCTCTACACTCCTATTGGATGATGCTCCTCCACCCACAACAATACATTAACCTATAAAATATTAATCAATGTACAGTATTTGCTGTATTTTAACTTTGATTTAATTGGTTTATCTTCTTTTTTCCCTCCCTTTCTTTTTACACTATTACAAGCATTATACATTTTCATGGTGTCAAATTGATATGGGAAACTGAAAAGTGAATACATTAGTAAGATGAAGTTACCAAATGCTCTCCTCTGCAGCTGATGCGTGTGATGGTGTGTAACGCCCGGCTGGAGCAGAAGCTGGACAAGTATCTGTGGGTCCAGCAGGTTCTGATTGGTCTGGTGCTTGTTGTCATGATGTTCACCTTCCTGTGTCTCTACAACCTTCCTGGGACTTCCTGACCTGACAACATGGTCTACCTCCTCCTCCCATCTAACATAGAGACTACAGCAGCTGAAAGCTTAACCAACAGAGGGCTGGTGTTGGACTCAGTGATAATACGAGAGTAGGCTCTCTTCTCTACAAGAGCTGTCGTCATGGAGATGGAGGGCTGCTCTGTTCCGTAGCAGTGAACTTGTGGAGTTGCCCAGAGAGATTCCTCATAGTTTCCTGGGTGTTGTGAGAGGTACTGTACCTTAAGAGTCTCGACACTGTGAAATGGAATCAATAATGTATTTTTACTACTGATCATGGAATTATACAGTGCCTTCAGAAAGTATTCATACCCCTTGACTTATTCCACATGTTTTTGTGTTACATCCTAAATTCAAAATGGATTAAGACATACATCATTCTCACCCATCTACACACAATAGCCCATAATGGCAAAGTGAAAACATGGTTTTAGAATTTTTTGCACATTTATTGTAAATTAAATACAGCAATATATAATTTACGTAAGTATTCACACCCCTGAGTCAATGCATTAGATGCAGTCTTTCTGGGTAAGCCTCGAGCTTTCCATACCTGGATTTTGCAACATTTGCTCATTTATTATTTTAAATATCCTTTAAGCAATGTCAACTTGGTTGTTGATCATTGCTAGACAACCATTTTCAGTTCTTGACATACATTTTGAAGTAGATTTAAGTAATTACTGGAACAACTCAGGAACCTTCACTGTCTTCTTGGTAAGCAACTCCAGTGTAGATATGGCCTTTTGTTTTAGGTTATTTTCCTGCTGAAAGGTGAATTCATATCCCAGTGTCTGGTGGAAACCAGACTGAACCAAGATTTCTTCTAGGATATTACCTGTGGTTAGCTCTATTACGTTTATTTTTTATCCTGAAACTCCCCGGCCCTAACGATTACAAGCGTACCCGTAACATGAAGCAGTCACCACTATGCTTGAAAATATAGAGAGTGGTACTCAGTAATGTGTTGTATTGGATTTGCCCCAAACCAAACACTTTGTATTCAGGACAAAAAGTTAATTGCTTTACCACATTCTTTTCAGTATTACTTTAGTGCCTTGTTGCAAACAAGATGCATGTTTTGGAATATTTTTTATTTTGTACAGGCTTCCTTCTTTTCACTCTGTCAATTAGGTTAGTATTGTGGGGTAACTACAATATGGTTGATCCATCCTCAGTTTTATCCAATCACAGCCATTGAACTCTGTAACTGTTTTAAAGTCGCTATTGGCGTCATGGTGAAATTCCTGAGCGGTTTCCTTCCTCTCCGGCAACTGAGTTAAGAACGCCTGTATCAAAGTGCAATTAATAACTATAACACCATGCTCAAAGGGATATTAAAAAATATCTGCTTTTTATGTTTTCGGTGCCTTTCTTTGCGAGGCATTGGTAAACCTTCTTGGTCTTTGTGGTGGAATCTGTGTTGGAAATTCACTGCTTGACTGATGGACCTTACAATTTTTTGTATGTGTGGGGTACAGAGAAGAGGTCATCATACAAACATAATGTTAAACACTATTATTGCACACAGAGTTTTTCACCTTTATTTAACCAGGTAGGCTAGTTGAGAACAAGTTCTCATTTGCAACTGCGACCTGGTCAAGATAAAGCATAGCAATTCGACAACAACACAGAGTTACACATGGAATAAACAAAACATAGTCAATAATACAGTAGAACAAAAGAAAACAAAAAGTCTATATACAGTGAGTGCAAATGAGGTAAGATAAGGGAGTTAAGGCAATAAATAGGCCATGGTGAAGTAATTACAATATAGCAATTAAACACTGGAATGGTAGATGTACAGAAAATGAATGTGCAAGTAGAGATGCTGGGGTGCAAAGGAGCAAGATAAATAAATAAATACTGTATGGGGATGAGGTCGGTAGATAGATGGGCTGTTTACAGATGGGCTATGTACAGGTGCAGTGATCTGTGAGCTGCTCTGACAGCTGGTGCTTAAAGCTAGTGAGGGAGATATGAGTCTCCAGCTTCAGAGATTTTTGCAGTTCGTTCCAGTCATTGGCAGCAGAGAACTGGAAGGAAAGATGACCAAAGGAGGAATTGGCTTTGGGGGTGACCAGTGAGCTATACCTGCTGGAGCGCGTGCCTCGAGTGGGTGCTGCTATGGTGACCAGTGAGCTGAGATAAGGTGGGGCTTTACCTAGCAGAGCCTTGTAGATAACCTGTAGCCAGTGGGTTTGGCGACGAGTATGAAGCGAGGGCCAACCAACAAAAGCGTACAGGTCGCAATGGTGGGTAGTGTATGGGACTTTGGTGACAAAACGGATGGCACTGTGATAGACTGCATCCAGTTTGTTGAGTAGAGTGTTGGAGGCTATTTTATGGATGACATCACCGAAGTCGAGGATCGGTAGGATGGTCAGTTTTACGAGGGTATGTTTGGCAGCATGAGTGAAGGATGCTTTGTTGCGAAATAGGAAGCCAATTCTAGATTTAATTTTGGATTGGAGATGCTTAATGTGAGTCTGGAAGGAGTTTACAGTCTAACCTAGGTATTTGTAGCTGTTTGTAGTTCTAAGTCAGAGCCGTCCAGAGTAGTGATGTTGGACGGGCGAGCAGGTGCGGGCAGTGATCGGTTGAATAGCATGCATTTAGTTCTCCCTGCGTTTAAGAGCAGTTGGAGGCCACGGAACAAGAGTTGTTTGGCATTGAAGCTCGTCTGGAGGTTAGTTAACACAGTGTCCAAAGAGGGGCCAGAAGTATACAGAATGGTGTCATCTGCATAGTGGTGTACCAGAGAATCACCAGCAGCAAGAGCAACATCATTGATGTATACAGAGAAGAGAGTCGGCCTGAGGATTGAACCCTGTGGCATCTCCATAGAGGCTGCCAGAGGTCCGGACAACAGGCCCTCCGATTTGACACACTGAACTCTATCAGAGAAGTAGTTGGTAAACCAGGCGAGGCAATCATTTGAGAAACCAAGGATGTCGACTATTCCAATAACAATGTGGTGATTGACAGAGTCGAAAGCCTTGGCCAGGTCAATGAATACAGCTGCACAGTAATGTCTCTTATCGATGGCGGTTATGATGTCTTTTAGGACCTTGAGCGTGGCTGAGGCACCCATGATCAGCTCTGAAAGCAGATTGCATAGCGGAGAAGGTAGGGTGGGATTCGAAATGGTCGGTAATCTGTTTGTTAACTTGGATTTCGAAGACCTTAGAAAGACAGGGTAGGATAGATATAGGTCTGTAGCAGTTTGGGTCTAGAGTGTCACCCCCTTTGAAGAGGGGTTTTACCGCGGCAGCTTTCCAATCTTTGGGAATCTCAGACGATACGAAAGAGAGGTTGAACAGGCTAGTAATAGGGGTTGCAACAATTTCTGCAGATAATTTTAGAAAAAGAGGGTCAAGATTGTCTAGCCTGGCTGATTTTTAGGGGTCCAGATTTTGCAGCTCTTTCAGAACATCAGCTATCTGGATTTGGGTAAAGGAGAAATGGTGGGGCCTTTGGCGGGTTGCTGTGGAGGGTGCCTGGCAGTTGACCGGGGTAGGGGTAGCCAGGTGGAAAGCATGGCCAGCCATAGAGAAATGCTTATTGAAATTCTCGATTATAGTGGATTTATCGGTGGTGACAGTGTTTCCTAGCCTCAGAGCAGTGTGCAGCTGGGAGGAGGTGCTCTTATTCTCCATGGACTTTACAGTGTCCCAGAACTTTTTGGAGTTAGTAATAGAGGATGCAAATTCATGTTTGAAAAAGCTAGCCTTAGCTTTCCTAACTGCCTGTATATATTTGTTCCTACCTTCCCTGAAAAGTTGCATATCACGGGGGCTATTCGATGCTAATGCAGAACGCCACAGGATGTTTTTGTGCTGGTCAAGGGGCAGACAGGTCTGGAGTGAACCAAGGACTATATATATTCCTAGTTCTACATTTTTTGAATGGGGCATGCTTATTTAAGATGGTGATGAAGGCACTTTTAAAGAATAACCAGGCATCATCTACTGACGGGATGAGGTCAATGTCATTCCAGGATACCCCGGCCAGGTCAATTAGAAAGGCCTGCTCGCTGAAGTGTTTTAGGGAGCGTTTGACAATGATGAGGGGTGGTCGTTTGGTCGCAGACCCATTACGGATGTAGGCAATGAGGCAGTGATCGCTGAGATCTTGATTGAAAACAGCAGAGGTTTATTTGGAGGGCGAGCTAGTTAGGATGACATCTATGAGGGTGCCAGTGTTTACAGATTTAGAGTTGTAACTGGTAGGTTCATTGATCATTTGTGTGAGATTGAGGGCATCAAGCTTGGATAGTAGAAGGAGGTCTATAGCAAGCGGCAACAGTGAGAGACTTGTTTCTGGAAAGGTGAATTTTTAGAAGTAGAAGCGCTAATTGTTTGGGTACAGACTTGGATAGTAATACAGAACTCTGCAGGCTATCTTTGCAGTAGATTGCAACACCGCCCCCTTTAGCAGTTCTATCTTGGTGGAAAATGTTATAGTTAGCGATGGAGATTTCAATGTTTTTGGTGGTTTTCCTAAGCCAGGATTCAGACACGGCTAAGACATCCGGGTTGGCAGAGTGTGCTAAAGCAGTGAGTAAAACAAACTTAGGCTTCTAATGTTAACATGCATGAAACAAAGGCTTTTACAGTTACAGAAGTCAACAAATGAGAGCAACTGGGGAGTGGGAGTGGAGCTAGGTTTGCCATACAAAGTGGTTGAATACTTATTGATTCAAGATTTTTCATCTTTACATTTTTTATTAATTTGTAAAAACATAATTCCACTTTGTCATAATGGGTTATTGTGTGTAGGCCAGTGATAAAATTCATGAAATGTATTTTTTTTAATTAATGTTGTAATACAACATTTGGATAAAGTCAAGGGGTGTGAATACTTTCTGCAGGTATTGTATATGAGGTCTATTTATGTCAATATGTAACATGACGTAGAAGATTTAGTTGTTAATTTTTCTGATATTTCATTTGAAATATATGAACATATCATGTTTAAGAATAAACTTTAACAAATTTGTTTTTGTTTGTTTAAACAAATAGCATTTTCCTTTTGTTGAACATGACTGTTGTATTGATGGGTTGTATCTGAAAATGGCTTATAAAAATAGTGTTTCTTAATGTTTCTTAATGTGTTCAGTGCAATGGTAGAATATTATGAGGGGGTCATGTAGAGTTATACCAAATCTTTGAAAGCCAGTGTGTGCTGGCATGAACAAGGCACCACCAACATGAGCATGAGCACAGCTCTATCCTGATACAGTAGATAACCATTTCACTCCTGAAGCAGGCCTGAAACCTCTTTTGTCTCTTAACCCTTATTTTACATTAACAGTCTCACTGTGTCCATGAAGCAGCCCCACCCCCCCTCTTCAATAAAAGCCTCATCGGTGCAGTGGTGCCTAATTGAAAACAACAGCATGCATGACCTCTCCTCACTTACCCCTGGAGAGCCCAGGAAGATCTCTGTCTGTGCTATCTCCCTCTATTTGTTTTAATTACCCTATGCTGGCAACCTAAAAATACCAAGCAATTACTGTTGAGGATGAGGAGATGGCAGAACTCACTCACGGGGCTCAGTGGGAAGGCTGGGTATCTATAACAAGATCCAGTGCAGAGCAATCAACCACAGAGCCAATGCACCACTTATAATAACACGCTGACTTACACCAAGGCTAGTTTGTTCTGCTGTTGGTGTCTGATTTGCCTTTTGTCCCCTCAAAACGATGTGCTGTCTGGTGGTTATATGTTTGATCTTCATTGAACTCAAATCAAATCCAATTTTATTTGTCACATGCGCCGAATACAACAGGTGTAGTAGACCTTACCGTGAAATGCTTACTTACAACCCCTTCACCAACAATGCAGATTTAAGAAAAAAAAGAGTGAAGTAAATATTTACTAAATACATTTGTGTAAAAAAAAAAAATTACAAGAAAATAAAAACGAGGCTATATTATTTAACTTTTTTTGTATCTTTATTCAACTAGGCAAGTCAGTTAAGATCAAATTCTTATTTACAATGACGGCCTACCCTGGCCAAACCCTAAGCCGGACGACGCTAGGTCAATTGTGCGCCACCTTATGGGACTCCCAATCACGACCGGTTGTGATACAGCCTAGAATCTAACCAGGGTCTGTAGTGACGCCTCTAGCACTGAGATGCAGTGCCTTACACCCCTGCGCCACTCGGGAGCCCGAATGCCAAGTGGGTACCGATACCAAGTCAATGTGTGGGGGTACAGGTTAGTCAAGGTAATTGAGCAAATATGTACATGCACAGTGCTTTCCGAAAGTATTCATACCCCTTGACTTATTACACATTTTGTTTTTACAGCCTGAATTCAAAATGCGGAAATGGAAATGGATACCTAGTCAGTTGTCCAACTGAATGTATTCAACTGAAATGTGTCTTCCGCATTTAACCCAACCCCTCTGAATCAGAGTATGTAAACTTCTGACTTCAACTGTAAGTATTCACACCCCTGAGTCAATATTTTGTAAATGCACCTTTGGCAGCAATTACAGCTATGAGTCTTTCTGGGTCTCTTAAGTCTCTAAGAGCCACACGTGGATTGTGCAACATTTGTCCATTATTCTTTTCAAAATTCTTCAAGCTCTGTTAAATTGGTTGTTGATCATTGCTAGACAACAATTGTCAGGTGTTTCCATCTATTTTCAAGTACAGTACCAGTCAAAAAGTTTGGACACAGCTACTCATTTACGGGTTTTTCTTTATTTTTACTATTTTTTGCATTATAGAATAATAGTGAAGACATCAACACTATGAAATAACACATATAGAATCATGTAGCAACCAAAAAAGTGTTAAAACATCAATACAGTGCCTTGCGAAAGTATTCGGCCCCCTTGAACTATGCGACCTTTTGCCATATTTCAGGCTTCAAACATAAAGATATAAAACTGTATTTTTTTGTGAAGAATCAACAACAAGTGGGACACAATCATGAAGTGGAACGACATTTATTGGATATTTCAAACTTTTTTAACAAATCAAAAACTGAAAAATTGGGCGTGCAAAATTATTCAGCCCCTTTACTTTCAGTGCAGAAAACTCTCTCCAGAAGTTCAGTGAGGATCTCTGAATGATCCAATGTTGACCTAAATGACTAATGATGATAAATACAATCCACCTGTGTGTAATCAAGTCTCCGTATAAATGCACCTGCACTGTGATAGTCTCAGAGGTCCGTTAAAAGCGCAGAGAGCATCATGAAGAACAAGGAACACACCAGGCAGGTCCGAGATACTGTTGTGAAGAAGTTTAAAGCCGGATTTGGATACAAAAAGATTTCCCAAGCTTTAAACATCCCAAGGAGCACTGTGCAAGCGATAATTTTGAAATGGAAGGAGTATCAGACCACTGCAAATCTACCAAGACCTGGCCGTCCCTCTAAACTTTCAGCTCATACAAGGAGAAGACTGATCAGAGATGCAGCCAAGAGGCCCATGATCACTCTGGATGAACTGCAGAGATCTACAGCTGAGGTGGGAGACTCTGTCCATAGGACAACAATCAGTCGTATATTGCACAAATCTGGCCTTTATGGAAGAGTGGCAAGAAGAAAGCCATTTCTTAAAGATATCCATAAAAAGTGTCGTTTAAAGTTTGCCACAAGCCACCTGGGAGACACACCAAACGTGGAAGAAGGTGCTCTGGTCAGATGAAACCAAAATTGAACTTTTTGGCAACAATGCAAAACGTTATGTTTGGCGTAAAAGCAACACAGCTGAACACACCATCCCCACTGTCAAACATGGTGGTGGCAGCATCATAGTTTGGGCCTGCTTTTCTTCAGCAGGGACAGGGAAGATGGTTAAAATTGATGGGAAGATGGATGGAGCCAAATACAGGACCATTCTGGAAGAAAACCTGATGGAGTCTGCAAAAGACCTGAGACTGGGACGGAGATTTGTCTTCCAACAAGACAATGATCCAAAACATAAAGCAAAATCTACAATGGAATGGTTCAAAAATAAACATATCCAGGTGTTAGAATGGCCAAGTCAAAGTCCAGACCTGAATCCAATCGAGAATCTGTGGAAAGAACTGAAAACTGCTGTTCACAAATGCTCTCCATCCAACCTCACTGAGCTCGAGCTGTTTTGCAAGGAGGAATGGGAAAATATTTCAGTCTCTCGATGTGCAAAACTGATAGAGACATACCCCAAGCGACTTACAGCTGTAATCGCAGCAAAAGGTGGCGCTACAAAGTATTAACTTAAGGGGGCTGAATAATTTTGCACGCCCAATTTTTCAGTTTTTGATTTGTTAAAAAAGTTTGAAATATCCAATAAATGTCGTTCCACTTCATGATTGTGTCCCACTTGTTGTTGATTCTTCACAAAAAAATACAGTTTTATATCTTTATGTTTGAAGCCTGAAATGTGGCAAAAGGTCGCAAAGTTCAAGGGGGCCGAATACTTTCGCAAGGCACTGTACCTACCCAACCTGGGGGCGGCCCGTCACGAAGTCCAGGATCCAGTTACAGAGGGAGGTGTTTAGTCCCAGGGTCCTTAGCTTAGTGATGAGCTTTGACGGCACTATTGTGTTAAACGCTGAGCTGTAGTCAATTAATAGCATTTTTACATAGGAGTTCCTTTTGTCCAGGAAAAGGGCAGTGTGGAGTGCAATAGAGATTGCATTATCTGTGGATCTGTTGGGGTGTTATGCAAATCGAAATGGGTCTAGGGTTTCTGGGATAATGGTTTTGATACTGTATGAACCATGACCAGCCTTTCAAAGCACTTCATGGCTACTAACGTGAGTGCTATGGGTCGGTAGTCATTTAGGCAGGTTGCCATGGCGTTCTTGAGCACAGGGACTATGGTGATCTGCTTGAAACATGTTGGTATTACGGACTCCGTCAGAGACGGGTTGAAAATATCAGTGAAGACACTTGCCTGTTGGTCAGCGCATGCACTGAGCACATATCCTGGTAATCCGTCTGAACGTTTACCTGTTTAAAGGTCATACATCAGCTACAGAGAGCGTGATGTGGTAGCAATTCTATAGGAAGAGAGAGACTGTAGATTCCTCTAACAACAACTTTATTATAAGATTTGCAAAAATGAAGCAAACAACCATTACAAAGAATGGTACAGAGTTGAAAGCTTAACATAGTCGCGTCTCTTCTTTTATAGACAAAGTACAACTTCTTTTGTCTACGTGGCAGTTTAGCAGATGTGTGGAAACAGGGGCGGAACATAGTGTAAAATGCAATTGGTTTGTTTGTGCAGATTAAGGTAGCCTAAGGTTGATAACACGAGGGCTCAACTGTATAACTTTGTTGTGTCACAGTTCACACTATAATGTGCTCATTTCTGCAAGGTTCCACACAGCTGACTTCCTGCTGATTGTAAACTCACGGGATGTCTCACAGGCTTCTGTCGCACTTAACAGATTTAGCTACAGTTGAAGTCGGAAGTTTACATACACTTAGGTTGGAGTCATTAAAACTTGTTCTTCAACCACTCCACAAATTTCTTGTTAACAAACTATGGTTTTGACAAGTCGGTTAGGACATCAACTTTGTGCATGACATAAGTAATTTTTCAACAATTGTTTACAGACAGATTATTTCACTTATAATTCACTGTATCACAATTCCTGTGGGTCAGAAGTTTACATACACTAAATTGACTGTGCCTTTAAACAGCTTGGAAAATTTTAGAAAATAATGTCTTGGCTTTAGAAGCTTCCTGTTAGGCTAATTGACATCATTTGAGTCATTTGGAGGTACCTGTGTATGTATTTCAAGGCCTACTTTCAAACGCAGTGCCTCTTTGCTTGACATCATGGAAAAATCAAAAGAAATCAGCCAAGACCTCAGAAAATAAATTGTTGACCTCCACAAGTCTGGTTCATCCTTGGGAGCAATTTCCAAATGCCTGAAGGTACCACGCTCATCTGTACAAACAATAGTACACAAGTATAAACACCATGGGACCACGCAGCCGTCATACCACTCAGGATGGAGACGCGTTCTGTCTCCTAGAAATGAACGTACTTTGGTGTGAAAAGTGCAAATCAATCCCAGAACAACAGCGAAGGACCTTGTGAAGATGCTGGAGGAAACAGGTACCAACGTATCTATATCCACAGTGAAACGAGTCCTATATCGACATAACCTGAAAGGCCACTCAGCAAGGAGGAAGCCAATGCTCCAAAACCGCCATAAAAAAGCCAGACTACTGTTTGCAACTGCACATGGGGACAAATATCATACTTTTTGGTGAAATGTCCTCTGGTCTGATGAAACAAAAATATAATTGCTTGGCTATAATGATGTTATGTTTGGAGGAAAAAGGGGGAGGCTTGCAGGCAAAGAACACAATCCCAACCGAGAAGCATGGGGATGGCAGCATCATGCTGTGGGGGTGCTTTGCTGCAGGAGGGACAGGTGCACTTCACAAAATAGATGGCATCATGAGGGAGGAAAATTATGTGGATATATTGATGCAACATTTCAAGACATCAGTCAGGAAGTTAAAGCTTGGTCGCAAATGAGTCTTACAACTGGACAATGACCCCAAGCATACTTCCAAAGTTGTGGCAAAATGGCTTAAGGACAACAAAGTCAAGGTATTGGAGTGGCCATCACAAAGCCCTGACATCAATGCTATAGAAAATGTGTGGGCAGAACTGAAAAAGTGTGTGCGAGTAAGGAAGCCAACAAACCTGACTCAGTTACTCCAGCTCTGTCAGGAGGAATGGGCCAAAATTCACCCAGCTTATTGTTGGAAGCTTGTGGAAGGCTACCCGAAACGTTTGATCCAAGTTAAACAATTTAAAGGCAATGCTACAAAAAACTATTTGAGTGTATGTAAACTTCTGACCCACTGTGAATGCGATGAAATAAAAGCTGAAATAAATCATTCTCTCTACTATTATTCTGACATTTCACATTCTTAAAATAAAGTGGTTATTCTAACTGACCTAAGACAGGGATTAAATGTCAGGAATTGTGAAAAACTGAGTTTAAATGTATTTGGCTGGGATTGGATTAGAATAGGTTCAGGTTGCTGACAAATCACCATTAATGCATTTTCCCCTCAAAGTTTTAGCCTTTGAAGGTTTACCCCATGACGTTTAATTTGCAAAGTGTCGTTAATGCTGGCCTCTACTGAATACTGTAAGAATGGTGAGATCTCTTGAGTGTGGAAAAATACTACAAACATAGCATGAGGTGTTTCCTACCATCAGTTCAGGTTTTACTGTATGATTAAGCAGTGACCAAGTGTTTCCCTCGTGATTCCGGCTGGGATGCTCGTCAAGTGGATGCATTGACCTCCTGCTTCTTCTGTTATCGGGGCGGCTATTGTTTGCTGGACTCCCATCCTGAGCCTGCTGTTGGCTCGAGCTGGAGCGGCTGTTATTTCAGTCCCGCCGTGGGACTATGCTGGTGTTGTATACTTCAGTTGCATTGTGGCCACTTCTTGCTCTGGGCTGTTCATCTCCTCCCAGGGCCCATACAACAGCTGCAATGAGAAGACTGACCACAAAATCAACCAACATGATGCGTAGAGACCGGTCCTGGTTCTCCCATGTCATATAGCGTTGCCTATGACGGGACATCAGCTGGTACATCCTCGTCTGGTTTGTGGGGCACCTTCCTGCAGTGGCTGGCATGAACCCACGTAGACCTCTCTGCAACTTTCACTGGGGTTTGAGTCATCAGGAGCACCTGGAATGGACCAGTCCAGCTCTGTTGGTGCCAAGTCCTTCTGCAGAGGTCCTTGATGACCACCCAATCACCTGGTTAAGGTTTGTGGAGTGGTCCTCCCTTTGATTCAGGTAAAGCCGAAAACCTGGGAAAAATACTTTACATCATTGTTAAGTGCAGCACAGTAACTTAACATTTGATCCTCGCAACCCATCAATGTCAACCTGTTCTTCGGGAATGGAGTGTTAAGCATTCTCCTGGGTTTTCCTGTGAATATTTCATGAGATGCTAAACCAGTGGTACGATGCGCGCATCCACGCATGTACATCAGAGGCATTACTGTTACCCATGGCAATCTGGTCTCAGCCATCAGTTCAGTCAATTTATTTTTCAGCGTTTGGTTGGCTCTCTCTAGGAGACCACCACTGGATCGATGATAGCTACAGTGTGTTCGCAGGTCAATCTGCAAACTTTCAGAGATGTTCTGAATAATATTATTTACAAAATGAGAGCCATTGTCTGATGTTCATTTGGACGGCAGACCCCACCTAGGGATGATTTCCCTTCGTAGGTTCTTTGCTACAGCCATGGATGTGGCATGCTTACAAGGAAATGCTTCTACACATCTGGAGAAGGCATCAACCACAACCATGCAGTACTTATAACCCTGGCATGGAGTAAGCTCAATGAAGTCCATTATGTGCTCAAAAGGTCCTTCAGGCCTTGGGTGGGCTGACATAGGCATCGTAATGCATCTGCCTGCATTGTTAGTCATAAATCAAACACTTTGCACAAAATTGCTCTGCAAAAACAGAAAATCCAGGAGCAAACCAAAAATCATGTGCAATTTCTACAACTCCCCCCTTTGACACATGGTCTTGGCCATGTGCCAACTTGGGGGAAGCAAGATCTGGGTAAAATGGGAAGGCCATTTGGCCCCAGCCAGAGGTTCCTCTGTGTGTCAAAGGAACACTTCTTCCTCCACTGTCTCACCTCCCCAGACCCTGCACCTGATTGCAGATCTGAAACTGTAATGAAAACATATTTGCAGCAGAAACAGGAAGTGAAATAATTTGGAGAATTGGGGACACAATCGACATGGCAGTTGCTTTTGCAGCCATATCAGCCATAGCATTCCTTTTAGAAACAGGGTCAGATGAGTTAGTGTGAACTTAACACTTGCAGACAGAAATGGATGTAGGCCAGAGAATGGCTTCCACCAGATTCACAATCAGTTTAGAATGTGAAATTGTCTTACCAGATTAAGTAAGGAACCCACGATGCTGCCACAATGTTCCAAAATTGTGTACCGCCCCAAACGCGTATCTGTCTATCAGTATAAATTGTAACAGTTGGCAAAAGGAAGTTCTTTAGCAATGTCCATTTCGTCCTGTCTCCAAGTCTTCTGGATGTCGACAAGCGGGTAATATCGTCATGGCCCTTTTCACCATCCGCAGGTTGTGGTTGTGGAACGTTACCAGAGGTGCCTGGAGAAAGGTTGTGGTTGTGGAACGTTACCAGAGGTGCCTGGAGAAAGGTTGTGGTTGTGGAACGTTACCAGAGGTGCCTGGAGAAAGGTTGTGGTTGTGGAACGTTACCAGAGGTGCCTGGAGAAAGGTTGTGGTTTTGGAACGATACAAGAGGTGCCTGGAGAAAGGTTGTGGTTGTGGATTATGGAACGTTACCAGAGGTGCCTGGAGAAAGGTTGTGGTTGTGGATTATGGAACGTTACCAGAGGTGCCTGGAGAAAGGTTGTGGTTGTGGAATGTTACCAGAGGTGCCTGGAGAAAGGTTGTGGTTGTGGAATGTTACCAGAGGTGCCTGGAGAAAGGTTGTGGCTGTGGAACGTTACCAGAGGTGCCTGGAGAAAGGTTGTGGTTGTGGAACGTTACCAGAGGTGCCTGGAGAAAGGTTGTGGTTGTGGAACATTACCAGAGGTGCCTGGAGAAAGGTTGTGGTTGTGGAACGTTACCAGAGGTGCCTGGAGAAAGGTTGTGGTTGTGGAACGTTACCAGAGGTGCCTGGAGAAAGGTTGTGGTTGTGGAACGTTACCAGAGGTGCCTGGAGAAAGGTTGTGTTTGGGTCCCCTTTTTTTCCTGTTCTGGTCGTGACTGTTGGGGGTGAGGGATTTAGCTGCGTGGTAGGGGTTGAGGTCTATGGTGGACTACGTTCCCAGAGTCCACCAACACCAGAGACAGGACTCAATGTGGGCAGTGGACGGAATGGATTTCCACTGCTCACGGGCCACCTCCGAATGGTCTGCTGGTAGAGCTGCGGTGGGGGAGACGGCTGAGCAAGTTGCTGTCGGACAACCAGAGCTGGTGCTGGTGCAGTGGATACAGGAGTATACTAGGGGGGTGGAAAGTCATTATCATCATCCCTGTTTTTCCTTATTTTCTTATCTTCCTCTGTCTGTTTCTTCTTCTTACTTTCTTTCACCTTTATTCTTTTAACTTTCCTGTCTGATTGTCTTTTGGCTTCCCTCTCCCACTTTCTAAACTTACCCCAATCTATTTAGCTTTTCTTGCCTTTCTTGGTTCCCTCAAACTTCTCTAAGTTCTTTATAAATTCTACTAATAAAACTTCACTCAATGTGTCAAAAGGAACACTTCTTCTTCCACTGTCTCACCTCCCCAGGCCCTGCACTTTCTTCTTTAAGGTTGCTGCCCCTATCATCGCCAAGCCTATCTCCAAACATTTTAACCTGTCTCTCCTTTCTGGGGAGGTCCCCATTGCTTGGAAGGGGGCCACGGCTCGTCCTTTATTTAAAGGGGAGATTAAACTGATCCTAACTGTTATAGTCCTGTATCTATTTTGCCCTGTTGATCAAGTGTTGGAAAAACTTGTCAATAATCAACTGACTGGCTTTATTGATGTCTATAGTGTTCTCTCGGCTATGCAATCTGGTTTCCGCTCAGGTTATGGATGTGGCACTGCAACCTATTCTTGTGGGCCGGCTAAGGAGTATTGGTGTCTCTGAGGGGTCTTTGGCAGTGGTTTGCTAACAACCTCTCTCCAAGAGTGCAGTGTATAAAGTAAAAAAATCTGCTGTCTTAGCCACTGCCTGTCACCAAAGGAGTGACAACAACATAGCTCAGGCAGTAGGAAGCTCTCTCATCCATGTGTATGAATACAGGCTTATACTCAGCTGGACCCTTCCCGGATTTTGTGTTAAATGCTCTACAACAAAGCTTTTTTAGTGTCCAACAAGCTTTCTCTACCCTTAAACTTATTCCGAACACCTCCAAATCAAAGGTAATGTTGGTTTGGTAAAAAATAATGCCCATCTCCCCACAAGGTGTGATTACTACCTCTGAAGGTTTGGATCTTGAGGTTTGTCACCTCATAAAAGTACTTGGGAGTATGGCTGAACAGTACACTGTCCTTCTCTCAGCACATATCAAAGCTGCAGGCTAAAGTTAAATCTAAACTTGGTTTCCTCTATCGTAATCGCTCCTCTTTCACCCCAGCTGCCAAACTAATCCTGATTAAGATGACCATCCTACCCATGCTAGATTACGGATACATAATTTATAGATCGGCAGGTAAGGGTGCTTTCGAGCAGCTAAATGTTCTTTACCATTCGGTCATCAGATTTGCCACCAATGCTCCTTGTAGGACACATCACTGCACTCTATACTCCTCTGTGAACTGGTCATCTCTGTATACCCAGCGCAAGACCCACTGGTTGATGCTTATTTTATAAAATCCTCTTAGGCCTCACTCCCCCCTCTGAGATATCTACTGCAGCCCTCACCCTCCACATACAACACCCAATCTGCCAGTCACATTAGGTCCCCAAAGCGCACACACCCCTGGGTCGCTCCTCTTTTCAGTTCGCTGCAGCTAGTGACTGGAACGAGCTGCAACAAACACTCAAACTGGACAGTTTTATCTCAATCTCTTCATTCAAAGACTCAATCATGGACACTCTTACTGAGAGTTGTGGCTGCTTTGTGTGATGTATTGTTGTCTCTACCTTCTTGCCCTTTGTGCTGTTGTCTGTGCCCAATAATGTTTGTACCATGTTTTGTGCTGATACCATGTTTTGTTGCTACCATGTTGTTGTTATGTTGTGTTGCTACCATGCTGTGTTGTCATGTGTTGTCTCTCTTTTCGTGATGTGTGTTTTGTCCTATATTTATATTTTATTATTTTTTTATTTTATTCCCTGCCCGCGTCCCCGCAGGAGCCCTTTTGCCTTTTGGTAGGCCGTCATTGTAAATAAGAATTTGTTCTTAACTGACTTGTCTAGTTAAATAAAAAAGGGTAAATCTGCTACTTTGTGCCAAAGCGGTACCTGTTCCAGAATGTCCCTGCCCCATTTATCCGCCATTATTTGTACTGGTCCAATCAGCTGATCGGGAAGGCAAGGTTCTCCCTTGCTGCTCTTGCCTCCTTGTGAAACTCCATAATACACACACACTCGAACACAAACACACAAAACAACAGTGTTTAATAAGGAACGTCTTCCTTTCTTATAATTCAAAAATATTTGTTATATACAGTATCAGTCAAAAGTTTGGACTTACCTACTCATTCCAGGGCTTTTCTTTATTTTTCCTATATTCTACATTGTAGACTAATAGTGAAAACATAAACTATGAGATTCTTCAAAGTAGCCACCCTTTGCCTTGATGACAGCTTTGCACATTCTTGGTCTTCTCTCAACCAGCTTCATGAGGTAGTCACCTGGAATGCAGATGTGCCTTGTTAATTTGTGGAATTACTTTCAGCCAATCAGTTGTGTTGTGACAAGGTAGGGCTGGTATACAGAAGATAGCTCTATTTGGTAAAGACCTAGTCTATATTATTGGCAAGAACAGCTCAAATAAGCAAAGAGAAATGACAGTCCATCATTACCTTAAGACTTGAAGGTCAGTCAATCCTGAGAACTTTGAAAGTTAGAATCTTCTTAGTCTACCTGTTTGATGGTTCGTCGGAGGGCATAGCGGGATTTCTTATAAGCGTCCAGGTTAGTGTCCCGCTCCTTGAAAGCGGCAGCTCAGTGCGGATGTTGCCTGTAATTCATGGCTTCTGGTTGGGGCATGTACGTACGGTCACTGTGGGGATGACGTCATCGATGCACTTATTGATGAAGCCGGTAACTGAGGAGGTATACTCCTCAATGGCATTGGATGAATCCCGGAACATATTCCAGTTTGTGCTAGCAAAATAGTCCTGTAGCTTAGCATCTGAGTCATCTGACCACTTCCATATTGAGCAAGTCACTGGTACTTCCTGCTTTGAGTGTTTCATATGCATTGGCTTTTGCTTTGGTTGGAGCCTTTTCTTTTCTCCTTCTTATTTTAGCACATCACGTTCTGCTACCTCGTGTTTCGTAACAGTGCTTTTTCCGTGTTTCCCCTTGTTCACATGTTCTGATGTTCTGAACTTTCTTTTTACTCTTAAAGGTTTCTTCTGTATGAGTCTACCTCGCGATTGAGAAACCTCTGTCCTTGTATTAATGGACTGTTTATATTAGTCGTTGGATCATTTGAGGAGAATGTGTGTACTGGGTGTAAAACATGCATTATTTGTTGTATTTTCACTCTCACTGAGAAATGCTTTCACAGCTGTTTGGGGCAGTAAGTGCCTGTGCATTTAGCAGGACAAGGGTAAATAGAGTGCTAGGCTCTCTAGGGGGCTTTAGGTAAAAATTCTAACATCAGGTGCAGGAGGGTAATCTCTTAAATGCAGCTATACCTCCTTCAGTACCTGACCAAGTCTTCGTCAAAATCCAGTCAAAGCCAGATTGATCCAGTTGGTTACATAAAGTGGTCCAAAATCCAGTATGAGCATCCTTCCATGTCCCCACACACTCCCACCACTAATGCATTACTTTCAGTCATTACTGTTCAGAAAGTTAATTAGATGTTTGAAGGTGTGCAGACACATGACTGTCTTCTCTCCCCCCTAACAGAGAGAGGAAAGATCTCAATGACATATTCCTTGTGTCCTCTCTCCTCCTTAAAACCCATTGGATGAGAAAGTCAGACGTCCCTCCCCTCTGACCTTCTCCTCCAATAGGTTTTGAGAAGGAGGCAAGGAGAGAGGTCACGAGGAGTATGCAATTGAGATTCTCCCAGACTCATCCTCCTCCCTGATTTCCCAGATGCCACTAATTACACAGGTCTAATAGGTCTGCCCAGAGTCCCAGAAGTCAGGAAGTCCTCCACAATATTGATTTAACATTAAACACCAGTAAATTGAAGTCCGGCTCAATGTGCGCAGCTGGCCCAAGATGCTCATTGTATGCTTGAGGGGACAATGATTTACTGCAAGCAGCAAATTGTGAGAGGATCGATGGAGAGGTAGTGAGAGTAACGAGAGCTCCTGGATCTGTATGTGTCTGAGCGGCTGTTGCTGTATTATCACAGAAAAGGGAAATCTCCACGTTCACGGCAGCACATAACCTCATGTTTACTCTTTCAGCCTTTCTGATTATCTGTCAGTTTATAATACAGAGAAAGATGTTAGTGTACAGTGGTTTCAATGTGGGTCCCTCAAGCTCGGTTTTTATGCTTTTAATCTGTACCTATGTGATATGATGTCAATGATGCTAAACCTCATCAGTCAAGGCTAAGCATAGACAGCTAACTGATGGGGCTATTGTGGTGAAATTATTGTAATCAAAAAGACAGACTTTTAGATTTCTTCAAAACAATCTAACTTTAGCATCTTTTAGCAACTTTAATTACTGATCTTTATTATTTAAAAGCTGGTCTGTAATCACCCCTGGAGGTGATCACTGAGAACTCAACAAGCTGGTTTGAGCCACAGCATTTTATATCAAAGTCCATCCTCCTTTAGTCCACATGACACCAAACAGATGCATGAAATGGGTCACAAGGTTAAGATTTGTATGAAAGATACTTATAATTCACGGCAGACAGTATCTGCTGTAAAAACAGTTTTTATTGTCTAGAGACCAGTGTCTGGCCCCCCAACTCCATACTGGAGACATCTCCCCCTGGAACACCAGTAGAGAAACACTAACTCATGCTCTGGAATGTGGAATCCCCAAAAGACATCATAAATCTCCTGTCAGTGTTCTCTCAGAGGCCCACTTTCAGTTCACACAGACACAATAGATAGTTATGAGAATCCTCTATTCTGTTGCATAAAACAATCATTTGATGCAATAAAAGTATTATAACATAATCTTGTCATTTCCACCATACTATATTCAGACCTACAGCACATATAGCACTGTACATCAAGAGGGGGGTTTCCCTTCCCCAGCCACTCAATGAAAGCCACATACTGTAGTTATTTGTAGGTCATTCAAATCAAATTTTATTTGTCACAATTGCCGAATACAAACGGTTTAGACCTTACCGTGAAATGCTTACTTGCAAGCCCTTAGCCAACAATGCAGTTCAAGAAATGGAGTCAATAAAATATTTACTAAATAAACTAAAGTAACAAAAATCCAATTAAATTAAAAAGTAACACATGAAAATGACAACAATAACATGGCTATATACAGGGGGTACTGGTACCAAGTCAATGTGCTGGGGTTCAGGTCATTTGTAAAGTGACTATGCGTAGATAATAAACAGTGAGTAGCAGCAGTGATTAATTGTTCAGCAGTCTGATGGCTTTGGGGTAGAATCTGTTAAGGAGCCTTTTGGTCCTTGACTTGGCGCTCTGGTATCAGAGAGAACAGTCTATGACTTGGGTGACTGGAGTCTTTAACCATTTTTTGGGCCTTCCTCTGGCTACGCCTAGTATACATGTCGTGGATGTCAGGAAGCTTGGCACCAGTGATGTATTCGGCCATACACACTACCCTCTGTAGCGCCTTACTGTCAGATGCCGAGTAGTTGCCATACCAGGTGGTGATGCAACCGGTCACAATGCTCTCGATGGTGCAGCTGTATAACTTTTTGAGGATGTGGGGACCCATGCCAAATCCTTTCAGTCTTCTGAGAGAGAAAATGTGTTGTCGTGCCCTCTTCACAACTGTCTTGGTGTGTTTGGGCCATGATAGTTTGTTGGTGATGTGGACACCAATGAACTTGAAACTCTTGACCTGCTCCACTACAGCCCCATCGATGTGATTGGTAGCGTGTTCAGCCCACCTTTTCCTGTAGTTCACAATCAGCACCTTTGTCTTGCTTACGTTGAGGGACAGGTTATTGTCCTGGCACCAAACTGCCAGGTGTCTGACCTCCCTATAGGCTGTCTCATTGTTGTCAGTGACCAGGCCTGTCGTCAGCAAACTTATTGATGGTGTTGGAGTCGTACTTTGCAACGCAGTCGTGCTTGAACAGCGAGTACAGGTGGGGACTAAGCACGCACCCCTGAAGGGCCCCCGTATTGAGGTCAAACGTCTTCTGTAAGTCTTCACAAGTTTTCACACACTGTTGCTGGTATTTTGGCTCATTCCTCCATGCAGATCTCCTCTAGAGCAGTGATGTTTTGGGGCTGTTGCTGGGCAACACAGACTTTCAACTCCCTCCAAAGATTTTCTATGGTGTTGAGATCTGGAGACTGGCTAGGCCGTTCCAGGACCTTGGAATGCTTCTTACGAAGCCACTCCTTCGTTGCCCGGGCGGTGTGTTTGGGATCATTGTCATGCTGAAAGACCCAGCCACGTTTCATCTTCAATGCCCTTGCTGATTGAAGGAGGTTTTCACTCAAAATCTCACGATACATGGCCCCATTCATTCTTTCCTTTACATGGATCAGTCGTCCTGGTCCCTTTGCAGAAAAACAGCCCCAAAGCATGATGTTTCCACCCCCATGCTTCACAGTAGGTATGGTGTTCTTTGGATGCAACTCAGCATTCTTTGTCCTCCAAACACGACGAGTTGAGTTTTTACCAAAAAGTTATATTTTGGTTTCATCTGACCATATGACATTGTCACAATCTTCTTCTGGATCATCCAAATGCTCTCTAGCAAACTTCAGACGGGCCTGGACATGTACTGGCTTAAGCAGGGGGACACGTCTGGCACTGCAGGATTTGAGTCCCTGGCGGCGTAGTGTGTTACTGATAGTAGGCTTTGTTACTTTGGTCCCAGCTCTCTGCAGGTCATTCTCTAGGTCCCCTCGTGTGGTTCTGGGATTTTTGCTCACCGTTCTTGTGATCATTTTGACCCCACGGGGTGAGATCTTGCGTGGAGCCCCAGATCGAGGGAGATTATCAGTGGTCTTGTATGTCTTCCATTTCCTAATAATTGCTCCCACAATTGATTTCTTCAAACCAAACTGCTTACCTATTGCAGATTCTGTCTTCCCAGACTGGTGCAGGTCTACAATTTTGTTTCTGGTGTCCTTTGACAGCTCTTTGGTCTTGGCCATAGTGGAGTTTGGAGTGTGACTGTTTGAGGTTGTGGATAGGTGTCTTTTATACTGATAACAAGTTCAAACAGGTGCCATTAATACAGGTGGAGGACAGGGGAGCCTCCTAAAGAAGAAGTTACAGGTCTGTGAGAGCCAGAAATCTTGCTTGTTTGTAGGTGACCAAATACTTATTTTCCACCATAATTTGCATATAAATTCATAAAAAATCCTACAGTGTGATTTTCTGGATTTTTTTTCTCATTTTGTCTGTCATAGTTGAAGATTACCTATGATGAAAATTACAGGCCTCTCTCATCTTTTTAAGTGGGAGAACTTGCACAATTGGTGGCTGACTAAATACTTTTTTGCCCCACTGTAGGTGTTTATTTTTTCCAGGTGGGAAAGGGCAGTGTGGAGTGCGATTGAGATTGAGTCATCTATGGATCTGTTGTTGCGGAATGCAAATTGGAGTTGGTCTAGGGTTTCCGGCATGATGGTGTTGATGTGAGCCATGACCAGCCTTTCAAAGCACTTTATGGCTACAGACGTGAGTGTTACGGGGTGGTAATAATTTAGGTAGATTACCTTCGTTATCTTGGGCACAGGGACTATGATGGTCTGCTTGAAACATTTAGGTATTACAGACTCTGTCAGGGAGAGGTTGGCTGTTAGCCAGCCTGCCAGCTTAGTGGAGTCTGCCACTAGCACAGTCACTGTAGTCAGCTCAGCTATCCCCATTGAGATAGTGTCTGTGGCTCGACCTAGGTTGGGCAAAACTAAACATGGCGGTGTTCGCCTTAGCAATCTCAGTAGAATAAAGACCTCCTCCATTCCTGCCATTATTGAAAGAGATCTTGATACCTCACATCTATCTCAAAATAGGGCTACTTAATGTTAGATACCTCACTTCAAAAGGCAGTTAAAGTCAATTAACTAATCACTGATCATAATCTTGATGTGATTGGCCTGACTGAAACTTGGCTTAAGCCTGATGAATTTACTGTGTTAAATGAGGCCTCACCTCCTGGTTACACTAGTGACCATATACCCTGAGCTGTTACTAACATTTACGATAGCAAATTTCAATTTACAAAAATAAATGGTGTTTTCGTCTTTTGAGCTTCTAGTCATGAAATCTATGCAGCCTACTCAATCACTTTTTATAGCTACTGTTCACAGGCCTCCTGGGCCATATACAGCGTTCCTCATTGAGTTCCCTGAATTCCTATCGGACCTTGTAGTCATAGCAGATAATATTCACATTTTTGGTGAATTTAATATTCACATGGAAAAGTCCACAGACCCACTCCAAAAGGCTTTTGGACCCATCATCGACTCAGTGGGTTTTGTCCAACATGTGTCCGGACTTACTAACTGCCACAGTCATACTCTGGACTTAGTTTTGTGCCATGGAATAAATGTTGTGGATCTTAATGTTTTTCCTCATAATCCTGGACTATCGTACTACCATTTTATTACGTTTGCAATCGCAAACAAATAATCTGATCAGACCCCAACCAAGGAGCATCAAAAGTCATGCTATAAATTCTCAGACAACCCAAAGATTCCTTGATGCCCTTCCAGACTCAGTTAACCTCTCTAGGGTACATGGGACGCTAACTTCCCACCTGACCAACATCCAGTGAAAGTACAGGGCACCAAATTCAAACAACAGAAATCTCATAATTAAAATTCCTCAAACATACAAGTATCATACAAAATGTTAAAGATAAACTTGTTGTTAATCTCACCACAGTGTCCGATTTCAAAAAAGATTTACGACAAAAGCATACCATGCGATTATGTTAGGTCATTACCTAGTCACAGAAAAAACAGCCATTTTTCCAGCCAAAGAGAGGAGTCACAAAAGCAGAAATAGAGATAAAATGAATCACTAACCTTTGATGATCTTCATCAGATGGCACTCATAGGACAATTACACAATTACACAATACATGTATGTTTTGTTCGATAAAGTTCATACTTATATCCAAACATCTCTGTTTACATTGGCACGTTATGTTTTGCCTCCAAAACATCCGGTGAAAGTGCAGAGAGCCACGTTAATTTACAGAAATACTCATCATAAATGTTATGCATGGAATTAAAGATATACTTCTCCTTAATGCAACCGCTGTGTCAGATTTCAAAAAAAGCTTTACGGAAAAAGCACACCATGGAATAATCTGAGTACAGCGCTCAGAGACCAAAACAAGCCATACAGATACCCGCCATATTATGGAGACAACAAAAGTCAGAAATAGCATTATAAATATTCACTTACATTTGATTCCCAGGAATCCCAGTTCAACAATAAATGTTAGTTTTGTTCGAAAAAGTCCATCATGTATGTCCAAATACCTCCTTTTTGTTCACGCATTTAGTACAGTAATCCAAATGCGTATGCACTAGGTCCAAACAAAGTCAAAAAAGTTATATTACAGTTCGTAGAAACATGTCAAACGATGTACAGTGGGGCAAAAAAGTATTTAGTCAGCCACCAATTGTGCAAGTTCTCCCACTTAAAAAGATGAGAGAGGCCTGTCATTTTCATCATAGGTACACTTCAACTATGACAGACAAAATGAGAAAAAAAAATCCAGAAAATCACATTGTAGTATTTTTAATGAATTTATATGAAAATTATGGTGGAAAATAAGTATTTATTCTTTCTATTCATCTTTGACTAAAATACTTTTTTGCCCCACTGTATATAATCAATCTTTAGGATGTTTTTATCATAAATCTTCAATAATGTTTCAACTGGATAATTCCTTTGTCTTTAGAAATGAAAGGGAACGGAGCTAACTCTCACGGCAGCGCGCCTGGCTGAGCACATGTTCTTCTGGCAGACCCATGACTCAATCAGCTCTCATTCTCTCCCACTTCACAGTAGAAGCCTGAAACAAGGTTCTGAAAACTGTTGACATCTAGTGGAAGCCGTAGGAAGTGTAATATGACCCCAAAGACACTGTGTATTGGATAGTCTAAGACTTGAAAACCTACGAACCTCAGATTTCCCACTTCCTGGTTACATTTTATCTCAGGTTTTAGCCTGCCCTATGAGTTCTGTTATACTCACAGACATCATTCAAACCGTTTTAGAAACTTCAGAGAGTTTTGCTATCCAAATCTACTAATTATATGCATATCCTAGTATCTAGGCCTGAGTAGCAGACAGTTTACTCTGGGCACGCTTTTCATCCGGACGTGAAAATACTGCCCCCTACCCCAAAGTAGTTCCCATCTAACTGAGGAACTCAATTTAACCTTGTGCAATACCCTAGATGCAGTTGCACCCCTAAAAACTAAAAATATGTCATATGAAACTAGCTCCCTGGTATACAGAAAAGACCCGAGCTCTGAAGCAAGCTTCCAGAAAATTGGAATGGAAATGGCGCCACACCAGACTGGAAGTCTTCCGACTAGCTTGGAAAGACAGTACCGTCCAGTATCGAAGAGCCCTCACTGCTGCTCGATCATCCTATTTTTCCAACTTAATTGAGGAAAGTAAGAACAATCCAAAAATTATTTTGATACTGTCGCAAAGCTAACTAAAAAACAGCACTCCCCAAGAGAAGATGGCTTTCACTTCAGCAGTATTAAATTCATGAACTTCTTTGAGGAAAAGATCATGATCATTAGAAGGAAAATTACAGACTCTTTAAATCTGCTTATTCCTCCAAAGCTCAATTGTCCTGAGTCTGCACAACTCTGCCAAGACCTAAGCTCAAGGGAGACACTCAAGTGTTTTAGTACTATATCGCTTGACACAATGATGAAAATAATCATGGCCTCTAGACCTTCAAGCTGCATACTGGACCCTTTTTTAAACTAAACTACTGAAAGAGCTGCTTCCTGTACTTGGCCCTCCTATGTTGAACATAATAAACTGCTCTCTATCCACCGGATGTGTACCAAACTCACTAAAAGTGGCAGTAACAAAGCCTCTCTTGAAAAAGCCAAACCTTGACCCAGAAAATGTTTTAAAAAATCTATTGGCCTATATCGATTCTCCCATTCCTCTCAATTTTTTTTTGTTGAAAAATCTGTTGCACAGCAACTCACTGCCTTCCTGAAGACAAAAAATGTATACGAAATCCTTCACTCTGGTTTTAGACCGCATCATAGCACTGAGACTGCACTTGTGAAGGTGGTAAATTACCTTTTAATGGCGTCAGACTGAGGCTCTGCATCTGTCCTCGTGCTCCTAGACCTTAGTGCTGCTTTTGATACCATCGATCACCACATTCTTTTGGAGAGATTGGAAACCCACATTGGTCTACACGGACAAGTTCTGGCCTGTTATCTGTCTGAAAGATATCAGTTTGTCTCTGTGAATGGTTTGTCCTCTGACAAAGCAACTGTAAATTTCAGTGTTCCACAAGGTTCCGTTTTAGGACCACTGTTGTTTTCACTATATATTTTACCTCTTGGGGATGTCATTCGGAAACATAATGTTAACTTTCACTGCTATGCGGATGACACACAGCTGTACATTTCAATGAAACATGGTGAAGCCCCAAAATTGCCCTCGCTGGAAGCCTGTGTTTCAGACATAAGGAAGTAGATGGCTGCAAACTTTCTACTTTTAAACTCGGACAAAACAGAGATGCTTGTTCTAGGTCCCAAGAAACAAAGAGATCTTCTGTTGAATCTGACTATTAATCTTGATGGTTGTACAGTTGTCTCAAATAAAACTGTGAAGGACCTCGGCATTACTCTGGACCCTGATCTCTCTTTTGACGAACATATCAAGACTGTTTCAAGGACAGTTTTTTCCCATCTACGTAACATTACAAAAATCTGATATTTTATGTCCAAAAATTTGGCAGAAAAAAATAGTCCATGCTTTTGTCACTTCTAGGTTAGACTACTGCAATGCTCTACTTTCTGGCTACCTGTAATGTTCGTCGTTCTCGTCTGAGGAGTATGAAGGATCGGAGGACCAATGCGCAGCGTGGTACGTGTTCATGATGATATTTATTGAACTCAGAACACTAAAACAAAAATAACAAAGAGAATGACACGAAACGAAACAGTCCTGTCTGGTGAAGACACAAAACAGAAAACAATCACCCACACCACACAGGTGGGAAAAGGCTACCTAAGTATGATTTTCAATCAGAGACAACGAACGACACCTGCCTCAGATTGAGAACCATACCAGGCCAAACACAAAATCACAACATAGAAAAACTAACAGACTACCCACCCAACTCATGCCCTGACCATACTAAAACAAAGACATAACAAAATAACTAAGGTCAGAACTTGACACTACTGGGATAAGCACTAAATAAACTTCAGTTAGTGCTAAATACGGCTGCTAGAATCTTGACTAGAACCAAAACATTTGATCATATTACTCAAGTGCTAGCCTCCCTACACTGGCTTCCTGTTAAGGCAAGGGCTGATTTCAAGGTTTTACTGCTAACTTACAATGCATTACATGGGCTTGCTCCTACCTATCTTTCCGATTTGGTCCTGCCATACATACCTACACGTATGCTATGGTCACAAGACACAGGCCTCCAAATTGTCCCTAGAATTTCAAAGCAAACAGCTGGGGGCAGGGCTTTCTCCTATAGAGCTCAATTTTTATGGACTGGTCTCCCTACCCATGTGAGAGTCACTGGCTTACTGGTGCTCTTCCATGCCGTCCCTAGGAAGGGTGCGTCACTTGAGTCGGTTGAGTCACTGACGTGGTCTTTCTGTCTGGGTTGGCGCCCCCCTTGGGTTGTGCCGTGGCGGAGATCTTTGTGGGCTATACTTGGCCTTGTCTCAGGATGGTAAGTTGGTGGTTGAAGATATCCCTCTAGTGGTGTGGGGGCTGTGCTTTGTCAAAGTGGGTGGGGTTATATCCTGCCTGTTTGGCCTTGTCCGGGGGTATCATCGGATGGGGCCACAGTGTCTCCTGACCCCTCCTGTCTCAGCCTCCAGTATTTATGCTGCAGTAGTTTGTGTCGGGGGGCTAGGGTCAGTCTGTTATATCTGGAGTATTTATCCTGTCTTATCGGGTGTCCTGTGTGAATTTAAGTATGCTCTCTCTAATTCTCTCTTTCTTTCTTTCTCTCTCTTGGAGACCTGAGCCTTAGGACCATGCCTCAGGACAACCTGGCCTGATGACTCCTTGTTGTCCCCAGTCCACCTGGCCGTGCTGCTGCTCCAGTTTCAACTGTTCTGCCTGCGGCTATGGAACCCTGACCTGTTCACTGTGATTACTATTATTTGACCATGTTGGTCATTTATGAACATTTGAACATCTTGGCCATGTTCTGTTATAATCTCCACCCAGCACAGCCAGAAGAGGACTGGCCACCCCTCATAGCCTGGGTCCTATCTAGGTTTCTTCCCAGGTTTTGGACTTTCTAGGGAGTTTTTCCTAGCCATTGTGCATCTACACCTGCATTGCTTGCAGTTTGGGGTTTTAGGCTGGGTTTCTGTACAGCACTTTGATATATCAGCTGATGTAAGAAGGGCTATATAAATACATTTGATTTCATTTGAAAATGTCAGTGAAGACACTTGCCAGTTGGTAAGCGCATGCTTTGAGTACACATCCTGGTAATCCGTCTGGCCCTGCGGATTTTTGAATGTTGACCTGTTTAAAGGTATTGCACACATTGACTACGGAAAGCGTGATCACACAGTCCTTGAAAGTGTCAGCTTTAGCCTTTAGCTTGGTGCGGATGTTGCCTGTAATCCATGGCTTCTGGTTGGGAAATGTACGTACGGTCACTGTTGGGACGACATCGTCGATTCACTTATTGATGAAGTCGGTGACTGAGGTGGTATACTCCTCAATGCCATTGGATGAATCCCGGAACATATTCCAGTCTGCTAGCAAAGCAGTCCTGTAGTGTATCATCCGCATCTGACCATTTCTTATTGAGCGAGTCACTGGTACTCCCTGCTTTAGTTTTTGCTTGCAAGCAGGAATCAGGAGGATAGAATTATGGTCAGATTTGCGATGTCAAAGTAGAGCTTTGTATGCGTCTCTGTGTATGGAGTAAAGGTGATCTAGAGTTTTTTTTCCTCTGGTTGCACATGTGAGGTGCTGGTAGTAATTAAGTAAAACCGATTTAAGTTTTTCTGCAGTCCCTGTCCACTAGGAGTGCCGCTTCTAGATAAGCATTTTCTTGTTTTGATTATGGCCTTAGTCAGCTCCTTGCGTGCGATATTGTGATGATAAATAGATGGCTACGAATAATATAGATGAGAATTCTCTTGGTAGATAGTGTGGTCTACAGCTTATCATGAGATTTTCTAACTTGAGTCTTCTTTAATATTAGACATCGTGCACCAGCTGTTATTGACAAATCGACACATACCCCCGCCCCTCATCTTACCAGACGTAGCTGCTCTGTCCTGCCGATGCATGAAGAAGCCAGCCATCTCTATATTATCCGTGTCGTCATTCAGCCACGTCTTGGTGAAACATAAAATATGACCGTTTTTAATGTCTCATTGGTACGATAGTGTTAATCATAGATCGTCCAGTTTGTTTTCCAATGATTGCACGTTGGCCAATAATACGGAGGGCAGTGGTAGTTTACCTACTCGTCTGCAAATCTATACAAGGCACCCCGCCCTCCTCCCCCTTTTCCTCAGTTTTTTCTTCACTCTGATGACATTTGGGCATTGTCTCGACAAAGCAGTATATTGTTTGTGTCGGACTGTTTAAAGAAAATATCTTTGTCCATTTCGAGACGAGTAATTGCTGTTCTTATGTCCAGAAGCTCTTTTTGGTCAACCGAGACCGTAGCAGCAACATTATGTACAAAATGAGTTACAAACAATGCGGGGGAAAAAATAACACAGTTGTTTAGGAGCCAGTAAAACTGCAGCTATCCCCTCCTGCTCCATTCCCGTGGCAGGTGGATGACAAGTGGGCATCAAGAGTCATTCTCTGCCTCCTCTCTCAACATACATCCTCCTTGACTGCTCTCCCTCTCCCTCTGCCCTAGAACCTATATCCTAAAACCAGTGCCTGCTCTGATTCCCCCTGTGGTGTGGCAGGCCTCTGATGGTAGTTTATAGATACAGTGAGGTCAGGTGACTGTGATCCCTGTAAGGGGGTTAGTTATAGACATGGAGAGCCATAGGCACAATATGAATGGCACCTTCTCTGAGGCTTATTTTATAGTCAGTCGTTCATAAGCAGTATTTGGAATGAATGTGGTCACCATATTATAAATTATTATAGAATGTAATGTTCCTCTCTGAGGACAATAAAGTATAACTAACCAAAGCAAAGTTTTCTCCCTTTACAGATTGGTTATGAAATAAAGGAAGGATGATAACCCTACTGTATTGTAAATTGTAAGTTTTCAGAGAGGTAATGGAAAGGTGATCTGTACTCTCAGAAACCAGTGAGTCTGGGATTCTAGTCAACTTTCCCCATTCTAAAATAAAAGATTAGGTATCAGAGATTGATCCACCTTTACCTTTTGTTTCAACATCTCCTCACTGTTCTCTCTTGGGTTATTATGAGGAATACAGTGGACCACACAAAAGCGAGAGAGAAGGCAATCAATATTGCAGTCTGGCTAAGTGTATAACCTCTCAAAGACCCACACTTCTGTGTCTCCAAGCATCCATTTCTCTCCCAGCGATTGGCTTTAGTTTTCCTTGACTATCTTGATTCATGGCAATGCCCTGGGACGGCATCTCCCAAAGGCTTGATTGAACGCTGATTTGAGGGAGAATGGAATAGCCCGAGTGTAATCGTGTTATAACATGTTTATTCAGGAGAAAATCCTGTATTGTGTCTAAGTATGGTACTGTGCTGTGTGTGTGTATTAAATATTTGATTAGGATCCCCATTATCTAGTGCTAAAGCAGCAGCTACTATTCCTGGGGTCGAAACAAAACATAAAACACAACATAATTGAGCAATAAGGGGTGTGGTATTTGGCCAGTATACCACGGCTAAGGGCTGTTCCCTGCACGTTGCAATGCGAAGTCCCTAGATACAGACCTTATATACCACGGATGTCAGCCAATCATTCAGTGCTCGAATCACCCAGTTTATAATACATAATACTAAACAAGTACATCACAAGGACAGAACTACATAGTGTGTGTACCTATGTATTGACATATATTTACATAATTGTATGGATAGATGAACGCATAAATGGGTGTACGTATCATGGATGCATATTGACATTCGAGGCATGTTACAATATCCATGAACATTGTTTGAACAAAAATAATTCTGTTAATTTGGCATTCATTTAGTAAAACTAAATGAACTCTTGCTGAGATATAGTCACACCACTTCATCGATATCTAGATAGACAATGAACCTTGCTCTCCTTTTTTACATAAAATGCTGAGATATATTCACACCACTTCATTTATATGTAGATATACAATGGACCCTGATCTCCTTTTTACATAACAAAGTCCATGTGTCCACAGTTCCTGTTCTTTCTTCAAGTGACAGTAGACATATTCATTTATTTATGTACAAATGAATGCATAAAATCTCAAGTTCTCTCTTCTTTCTTGTATCTTTCGTTTTTCAAGATATGGCACAACCAAACCCATCAATCAACGTTCACATTTGAGTGTTTGTCCTCTGTCCAAAGATGCTTGTGTTAGGGTGCCACCTATGGACCGAAAGTAGAAATGCATTGAGATATAACTTTTTTTTTTCATTTTATGGATGTACCCAAAAGATCTGATTGGTTGGTACAGCAGGTATTGTTTCAGTTCTATGAGGATCTGGTGACCATGGATTGAACTAAGTTTGGCCTTTCCCAAAAATCTTCCTGATGGACAGTCGGCATAGCTGCATCAGACACTCGTGGCCAGGCATCCAAGAAGAAACAGATATCATTTAGAAGACGTTTTCAGCGTTAGATGTTGTAAATGATACAAGAACAATGTAAATAGTACCAAAATCTATTACTATATCATGGTATCAACATGCAAGAACCAATAACCATTTCACAAACCCCAACAAGTTGATTTACAGCTGATCGCTGTGTGCCTATGGTTTAAATAATGGCGGACGGAAGACAGGGTGGTGCGGCACGTGCCGCTTCTCATACGAATGCTGTTATTTTATCTAAAACATCAGGTGTACGCCGACCCCAGCTAAGTAACTCATGCAAAAAGTTAAAGCGCAATTATGTGTTTTATCTCCAGTACTTTGCCATGATTGTCAGTTATGTTAATCTCAGTGCCTCCTTGCTGGGATGACACAATCAATCTACTGCCGGAGAATACCAACACCAAACACATTGGTTCACCGTTCCACCGGAGCGGACAGTACACAGCATACCATAATGTTCTGAATAATGGCCAATCCTACCTCGCTCCCTATGCCACTGAACCGCTAAGGCGTAACAAACACAAGTCCAACATTTATCGGAAACTGTTAAACTACCTGTTCACTACCCTCCTGCTCTCCGGGGATGTGCAACTCAATCCTGGGCCTAACATCACCGAGCCAGCTATACTCACCGGAGTGGAAAGCAGTGGATGGCCTCGCCCACTGATCATTGCTGCTGTGGAAGTGGGTGAGTGCTATGGTCACATGGTTTCTCTTGACTCACCCAGCTCCAGGATAGATTTTGACTCTTCAAACATACCCAAGTCGCTATATACGATCCTTGACTCTGCTTCTGGTACGCAAGCTGTTTTAATTAGTTCCCCGCATCCAGTGCAGGCGAGAGGGATAGTTAATTGCACTACCAAACTGCCCCTAATCAAAACGGCCTATACCCAGCCGTCAGAAAACACAGAAAATGTAACCTTTTTCAATGTGTCAATCACTCTCGAGTCATCTGGGACCCATGTGCCTGGCTACAATGTTTTCAGGAGAGACAGGATAGAAAGAAGAGGGGGGGGGTGTGTGATGATTTACATTAAAGAACATATCCGATGTAAACAAATTGAGGGGTCATGTGATAATGAACTAGAATGTATTGGCCTGAACGTTACACTGTCTCCCCTTATGTCTTTTACCCTTATTGGAATGTATAGGCCACCTTACACCAAAAGTGTGTTTTTTGATCCGTTTAATAACATGCTTAGGGAATGTGATTTTGGGAAAGAGATCATCTTAATGGGAGATTTTAATATGAATTATGAAGACAAGTCTTGTAGGAAAACCCTCAAATGGATCACTAATACCTTTGACCTTACACAGCTAGTTAAAGGACCAACCAGGGTGACTTGTTGCTCTAAAACACAGATTGATTTGGTGTTCAATAATAAACCAGAGAGAGTGACTAAATCATTCAATATGGTTACTGGGCTGTCTGATCATAATCTGACACTTATAGCCAGAAAGCTGTCTAAGAGCAGGTTTAACATCTCTACTGTTAAAATGCCGGATCCACTAAGAATACCTAAGAGTGTATTAAACTATTTTGAAAATGCAATTAAGGTAATTAACTGATATGATCTCTTGTCCTATACAGACGTGGAAGCTGATAGTCAAGTTTTTCTATCCACAATCCAGACTACAATAAATGGTTTCCTAAAGAAAATCAAATCCAAGCCTGGCCAAAAGAGCACTCTTCCTTGGCTAAATGGAGAAATCTGGAAATTGATGAAAGAACGAGATTATGCTCTAAAAATAGCCCTAAGATCCAAATTAGAGCATGACAGACATAGGTTCACCATGTTGAGAAATAAGGTGATGAAAGAAATCAGACAGGCCAAGTTTTTATTAACATAATTGATGAAGCAAAGGGAAATTCTAAATTGATCTGGGAGAATCTAAAAAAGTTAACAGGGAAAGACCGTAGTAACACTGCAAAAAGACTAGAAATCATGGTGAATAACAATCTAACACAGGAAGCAGTCGAAATAGCAATAGCCTTCAATTCCTACTTTATTGACTCTGTCAGGGTGCTGACACAGAACCCCTCCACTGGTTTCCTGGGCTCAGTGTTAGTGAATGATGCTCATCCTGTCTTCATCATAAGGGAGGTTTCTGAGTCAAAGGTGAACAAGGTGATTAGCTCACTAAAGAACTCTAAAGCCAAAGATGTGTTTGGGCTGGACTCTACCTTTCTTAAAAAAACTACAGAGTCACTCATTGGACCCATTACTAAGGTCACCAACAGATCTATTGGTCTGGGGGTGTTTCCAAGGGTAATAACGGCCATCTTTAAATCGGGCGACCCTGCTGCCGTGAGTAACTACAAGCCCATTAGTATACTACCTGTGGTGTCAAAGGTTGTTGAAAAGTGTGTAGGAGAACAACTGATTGCCCACCTCAACAACAGCCCCTTCACATTACACTCCATGCAGTTTGGCTTCAGAGCGAAACAATCCACAGAAATGGCCAACTGCTTTCTTCTGGAAAATGTGAAGTCCAAGATGGACAAAGGGGGCGTTGTTGGAGCTGTGTTTCTGGACCTAAGGAAGGCTTTTGATACTGTTAACCATGAGATTCTCATCACAAAATTGTCCAAGTTCAACTTTTCCCCCGATGCCTTGAGATGGATGAAATCATACCTTGAAGGCAGAACTCAGTGTCAGAGTGAGCAATGAGCTGTCGCCCACTCTTTGCTATGATGTGGGCGTGCCCCAAGGGTCAATACTGGGGCCCCTCCTGTTCAGCCTGTACATTAATGATCTGCCTTCTGTCTGTACTGGGTCTAAAGTTCAAATGTATGCAGATGATACAGTGATATATGTGCATGCAAAGAGCAAACAACAAGCTGCACAAGAACTCATTACTGTAATGGTCCAGGTTACAAAGTGGCTCAGTGACTCGTGTTTGCATCTCAATGTGAAAAAAAACTGTTTGCATGTTTTTCACAAAGACATATGCTACTGAGCCAGATGTCTATGTGTCAGGGGAGAAGCTCCAGGTGGTATCTTATTTTAAGTACCGTTGTCACGTTCTGACCTTAGTTCCAAAACTGTAAAACTGTACAAAACTGTACTTCAAATCTACGATACTGCCCCACTTAACATACTGCTTGACTAGTTGGGCCCAAGCTTGCTGTAAAACATTAAAACCTATTCAGTTTGTCTACAAACAGGCTCTCAAAGTGCTTGATAGGAAGCCCAATACCATCATCACTGTTACATCCTCAGAAAGCACGAGTTCCTGAGTTGGGAAAATCTTGTGCAATACACCGAGGCATGTCTTGTATTCAAGATCCTAAATGGCCTGTCTCCCCTTCCACTCAGTATTTTTGTTAAACAGAAAACCCAAACATATGGCAGCAGATCCACAAGGTCTGCCATGAGAGGTGACATATCACACTTTCACAAAATGCATGAAGACATGGCTAAAGGTCAATCAGATTTGTGAACATAATCCCTAGCTGTGTATTGCCGCTTTCCATGTTGTCTGTTGTCTGTAGCTTGTGAGGTGTGGAAACACTGTTGCTTTTATGAATTTTGTCTTGCTGCTTTTTGTTCTATGTTGCTCTGTCTGTATGCTACGTCTTGCTTTTCCTATATTGCTCTGTCTGTATGCTATGGCCCTCTGTGTGTGCTCACTGCTCAATGATTGTCTATATTGTAATTGTTCTTAATAACCTGCCCGGGGACTGCGGTTGAAAATTAGCTGGCTGGTTAAAACCGGCACTTTTACTGAAACGTTGATTAATGTGCACTGTCCCTGTAAAAATAAAATAAACTCTAACTAAACTCAAACATGTGTATGACGGGTTTAATTTGAAGTATACAAGCAGTTCAAATCTCCACCAAAATTGTCACGGCTGTTGAAGGAACTGGACCAAGGTGCAGCGTGGTAAGCGTACATTTTCTTTAACTCAAAATGACGCCAAGCAAAACAATAAACACTACAAAACCAAACCGTGAAGCTCAAACTTTATGTGCCCTAAACAAAGTAAACTTCCCACAAACACAGGTGGGAAAAAGGGTACCTAAGTATGGTTTCCAATCAGAGACAACGATAGACAGCTGTCCCTGATTGAGAACCATACCTGGCCAAAACATAGAAAATCATAGAAACACAAAACACAGAATGCCCACCCCAACTCACGCCCTGACCAAACCAAAATAGAGACATAAAAAGGATCTCTAAGGTCAGGACATGAAAAATGTTGTGTATCAGATAGATCCATTGGGGGACTAGCTACCTCCTCTGTGGCCCAGCACTATTTTCTCCACGGGGCTGTTGCAAGAGGCCAGGTCCAGGGGTTGTTTGCCCTGTGTGTCTCTGCTGCTGCAGTCCCATGCTCCAGTAGAACAGACATCAGCTCAGGGTTGGACAGACGGGCTGCCGTGTTCAGAGGAGAGTCCCCATCCTTACTGCTGTTCACACTAGCACCTGACCAAGAGCATATATTTATGGATATTGTGTGGAACATGTATGGATTTTGTATGCACAGTAAAAGTCATATGAGTGCCTTAGGTGAATAAGCCTCAACCTACACTATACAGTACTAGTCAACCCTCATTCCAGAGTTTTTCTTTATTTTTACTATTTCTACTACTATTTTACTTTCTACATTGTAGTATAATAGTGAAGACATCAAAACTATTAAATAACACATATGGAATCATGTAGTAAGGAAACAAAGTGTTAAACAAATGAAAATATATGTTATATTTGAGATTCTTCAAAGTAGCCCCCCTTTGCCTTGATGACAGCTTTGCACAACTCCCAAACTGTGGTAACAGTTTTGGGAAGGCCCTTTTCTGTTTCAGCATGATAATGCCCCCACGCACAAAGTGAGGTCCATACAGAAATGATTTGTTGAGATCGGTGTGGAAGAACTTGACTGGCCTGCACAAAACCCTGACCTCAACCCCATCGAACACCTTCGTGTTGAATTGGAATTCCGACTGCGAGTCAGGCCTAATCGTTCAACATCAGTGCCCGATCTCACAAATGCTATTGTGTCTCAATGGAAGCAAGTTCCCACAGCAATGTTCCAACATCTAGTGGAAATCCTTCCCAGAAGAGTCGAGGCTATTATAGCAGCAAAGGGGGGACTAACGCCATTATAATGCCCATGATTTGAGAATAAGGCGTTCGAAACTACTGGTCATGTAGTGTACTTGATGTGCCGTGGCTATCTTGGTCAAATGTATTATATACAGCAGAACCTTGTGATAGAAGCACATGCTAGACATTCTACAGTATCTAGACTAGATAAATGGAAGAGAATCCACTTTCATACCTAGCTGAAGCAATTTCTTCACAGTGCTCAGATGCTGATTGGTGCAGGCAGTGTAGAGTGGGGAGCCTGATTGGTCAGTGTGTTGATCAACATCTGCCCCGTGATGAACCTGAGACTCAATGTATTCTGGGTGACCTGGACAGAGATATCTTCAAGGAATAAAGAACAGTGCGTGGGATCTGCTTTGAAAAAGTGCTGACTGTATCTAAATCTAGGGAATGATACATCTCATTACACATACCAAATTAAATCAACGTGACCATGGCTTAATAAATTGCTCTTGCTCCTAAGTATTACAAAAAAGGAAAGATGACAGCATCTCCCATAAATTACTGCAACAACAGTACATTTTTAGGTAATGGTGCTCTTTTTTATTTTATAAAAGCTGACACATTTTGACTTTCATCTTTGTCAACGTGCTATTGCTACTGTATATGAATCTTTGAGAGAAGAAAAACACGCATCGTGATCCCTTCATTATGTTATTTTCGGCAACATTTTGTCATCTCTACGGAGTTTTCCCTTTATTACTTTGGCACAAACTGCAGTGCAGTCTTCAGTTAATCACGTGGCTACCGCCTTGGCTGACGCACCACTGATAGGGTTGCAAAATTCCAGGAACTTTCAAGTAAATTCCCTGGTTTTCCCCAAATCCCGGTTGGGGGTTTGCCGGAGTCAGAAGAGATTAAGACGGAAATCTGTAACCTCCAACAAGTATTTCTAGAAAACCTGGGAATTTAGTGAAAGTTCCCAGATTTTGCAACCCTAACCACAGAGGATCTATCTATCTATTAGGAGTCTGTCCTTCAGAATATGACCCCTGATCTTTGGCTGCGGCCTGGTGGATGGGGGAGGCTGAGAGGCTGTATCCTTCGGGTAAGGCTCCGTGCTGGAGGAGCAGGGTCACACAGGCCACGTGGCCCTGGGCACAGGCCTCTGACAGGGGGTGGTCTGCTCCAACGTGGGGACGTTCACCTGGTACCGCAGACAACAACATGCACACATCAGATCTACTGAACAGCTCTTATCTTACATCCAATACATCTTGCCGCATCCCTCTCCCATCCTATCAAAACCAACAACAGTACTGGTGATAGCCTGCTGAGAAGGTTAACACGGCACTGTCTGTCACATTGTAAGCATACTACTGTGTCAGTGTCTAGGATTGGTAGTGTATACACCTACATGGAGAGTGCATGAGTGGTTTTTCGTTTTCGCTCAGTGCTTTCTAATAACTAAAATGTATTAGACTATTTAACAGTTAGGTTATTGAAATGTGACTTGTCACTCAGCGTACAGTTGAATTCAACAGTAGGGCTATTGTTGTCTACAGATTTGTGCTAATAATGTCAAAGTGGCAAGGATTGTGTATGATTAATCGCCTAATATCTTCATAATCTAACCCATATTCAGGGTGATCTGCCTGTTCTTGGACTTTGTTTGTTATACATTGAGAGTGGTCATTTGTAGCTCAGTTGGTAGAGCATGGCGCTTGTGTGATTAAATTCAATCAAACTCATGTCAATAAACATGTATACAACCCTGTGTTGTGTGAGTCTTAAAATCAGCCAGAGAGGGTGCAGATAGAGTGGAATTCCTTACTCACATTTGCCCCATTTTCTATCTGTAACTTGGCACAGGCAGTGTGTCCCTGCAGACAGGCTCCATGAAGGGGAGAGACTCTTTCTAGAGTGACCAGGTTGACACACGTTCCCTGTGACGAAGAAAGAAACATGACAACAATAAAACATCAAAACCAATCCTATTTCCTCTGCAATTACCTCAATCAGCAATAGACAGACATTTTTATGCTTATTCAGAAATTCCACTCCCCATATTAAAATGGCTTTGAAATGTGCAGCATTTCTAAGCTGTCTGTTGTATAATACTGTGCTTAAGTGATACATTCCATCTACAGTCCCATTCTGCAGATGATGGTAAGGCTGCTGTTACTTTATAAACAGAAATAACAAATATCAGTTTAACTGACGCCTGCAGGCATGAGCTTGCATAATAACGGTTGGCTCCTTGCCAGTCCATATTATAACAGGCCTGGCTGTGCCTTCCTTACCTGAGCTATTAGGTTTCTCAGTGTGAGAACACGTCCATTGTAGGCTGCATCATGAATGGGGGACCAATCTGACTCAATATCTTACAAAATAAAAACAACACGCATAGGATCATTCACAGATACATACAGTGCATTGCGAAAGTATTCAACCCCCTTGAACTTTGCGACCTTATGCCACATTTCAGGCTTCAAACATAAAGATATAAAACTGTATTTTTTTGTGAAGAATCAACAACAAGTGGGACACAATCATGAAGTGGAACGACATTTATTGGATATTCCAAACTTTTTTAACAAATCAAAAACTGAAAAATTGGGCGTGCAAAATTATTCAGCCCCTTTACTTTCAGTGCAGCAAACTCTCTCCAGAAGTTCAGTGAGGATCTCTGAATGATCCAATGTTGACCTAAATTACTAATGATGAAAAATACAATCCACCTGTGTGTAATCAAGTCTCCGTATAAATGCACCTGCACTGTGATAGTCTCAGAGGTCCGTTAAAAGCGCAGAGAGCATCATGAAGAACAAGGAACACACCAGGCAGGTCCGAGATACTGTTGTGAAGAAGTTTAAAGCTGGATATGGATACAGCAAGATTTCCCAAGCTTTAAACATCCCAAGGAGCACTGTGCAAGCGATAATATTGAAATGGAAGGAGTATCAGACCACTGCAAATCTACCAAGACCTGGCCGTCCCTCTAAACTTTCAGCTCATACAAGGAGAAGACTGATCAGAGATGCAGCCAAGAGGCCCATGATCACTCTGGATGAACTGCAGACATCTACAGCTGAGGTGGGAGACTCTGTCCATAGGACAACAATCAGTTGTATATTGCACAAATCTGGCCTTTATGGAAGAGTGGCAAGAAGAAAGCCATTTCTTAAAGATATCCATAAAAAGTGTTGTTTAAAGTTTGCCACAAGCCACCTGGGAGACACACCAAACATGTGGAAGAAGGTGCTCTGGTCAGATGAAACCAAAATTGAACTTTTTGGCAACAATGCAAGACGTTATGTTTGGCGTAAAAGCAACACAGCTCATCACCCTGAACACACCATCCCCACTGTCAAACATGGAGGTGGCAGCATCATGGTTTGGGCCTGCTTTTCTTCAGCAGGGACAGGGAAGATGGTTAAAATTGATGGGAAGATGGATGGAGCCAAATACAGGACCATTCTGGAAGAAAACCTGATGGAGTCTGCAAAAGACCTGAGACTGGGACGGAGATTTGTCTTCCAACAAGACATACAAAAACATAAAGCAAAATCTACAATGGAATGGTTCAAAAATAAACATATCCAGGTGTTAGAATGGCCAAGTCAAAGTCCAGACCTGAATCCAATCGAGAATCTGTGGAAAGAACTGAAAACTGCTGTTCACAAATGCTCTCCATCCAACCTCACTGAGCTCGAGCTGTTTTGCAAGGAGGAATGGGAAAAAAAATTCAGTCTCTCGATGTGCAAAACTGATAGAGACATACCCCAAGCGACTTACAGCTGTAATCGCAGCAAAAGGTGGCGCTACAAAGTATTAACTTAAGGGGGCTGAATCATTTTGCACGCCCAATTTTTCAGTTTTTGATTTGTTAAAAAAGTTTGAAATATCCAATAAATGTCGTTCCACTTCATGATTGTGTCCCACTTGTTGTTGATTCTTCACCAAAAAATACAGTTTTATATCTTTATGTTTGAAGCCTGAAATGTGGCAAAGGTTGCAAAGTTCAAGGGGGCCGAATACTTTCGCAATGCACTGTACATAAATTCATTAGCCAAAGCATGGATATAGACAAGTGGATACTTTGTCTATCTCACCAAGCAGTCTACTACTACTCACCACTCATCAAAGGGTTGGAGAGAAACACAACAGATCCAGCCTGAGTTGCATTCTTCCTTTGTCACTGCTGTGTCCTGTGGCCTGTCTCATTGTTACCTATAGAGTTCCTCAATTCAGACAGCAGTCTAGTAGTCTGGCTGCACCCTCGGTTTTGTAACATCAGCAACTGGACTGTCACCTGTCGCTGGTGTCAAAATGTATCTGTACCCGTCTGTTCCTGAACTGTTTTTGGGGTGTTTTTGGCATCAGGCCCCAACTCAGAGCCTGTGATGTCATTTCCCACCAGACTCAGAGTCTGCGATGCAGGAAGTGAGTTTGAATGCCCTGCTGGGCTGGTTTTTACAGTGCACATGGTGCTTATTAAGATCCAATGTTGGGGCAGAGAGAGTGAGTCGAAGCCTGTCGAGCAGGTTCGTAACTTGACACTGTCATCACAAACAGTCCACTCAAAGACAGACCATATAAATAATATACGGCAGTACAATAATGACAAGATGAACATTCAACTCTTATAAGACGGGTCCAGAATAAGAGGGAGGGAGAGAGGGAAGGAGGGGGCTTGATGAAGAAATATAGAGGGGGGAGAGGGGGAAGGAGAGAAAGAGAGAGTTGGGGCTGGAAAGATACATAGAAATCGCATTTGCAGTGATATGTTTGTTTTCATAGTTTGGGTTATTGTGTCAACACCCTGTGTGACACACACTTTGCCCTCTGAGGAGGAGTTGGATACAAACTGTAAAGCCATGGTTTAAATGGAGGAGTACTTTTCCGTGAGTGGCCGTTCATCAGCTGTAGATGCAGAATTTAGGCCTACTTGCAAGTTTCCAAAAAACATGTGTGTTATTGGAAAGAAATGCAGTTCAAATAGCTGGCTGGATAGGCTTCTAAATGGCAACATTTTACAAGAAGGAATTCAAGGCTCACAGAGATTTGCAAGAGAGAGAGAAATTTGCTAGAAACCAATTTGTGCTCCCTACTTTTTCCATTTGGAGGATACAATGTTGTCTTAGAGGAAATAGACCCGAAATACTTACTTACTGCATTGTCTGGCATAGGTTCATCTTTCGTGGACAGACCATGTAAACATAAATCAAGCAACCCACCAATTACGTGAGACTTTAGTTCTGGGATTACCGAGATTATACATAAGAACCACAGGAAGCTGGTGATAGGAGGATGGCTCACAATAATGGCCGAAATGGAGGAAATGTAATGGTATCAAACACATGGAAATCATGTCCTCCCCAATTAAAGTGCCACCAGCCACCTGTGATAGGTACACTGGCATTATCAACAACTGACACTGCCCAAAGCAGATCCGCCACAATAATAAACTAATCATCCACATAAATGTGTTGATTTTTAAATACCCCAAATTTGCTACCCCTCATTGACATTATCGAGAGGCAAACACGTGACAGTGAGAAAACATGACAAGGCACTCCTTATGCGCATTCTGTGACATGCACTCTTCATGGATGCAACGAGGGGATTCTCTATCCCAAGGACAGTCCAGATGAAAACATTCTTTAAAGTTATTTTATCCACCATCAGATGACAGTAGCACTGAGAGGTTTGTTCAGAGGGAGAACGAGACAGAGAAGAGATAGAGAGAGCTCTCCAGGGGGATGCTGCAAAATCAAATAACCTACTATCAATCTATCAATCAAATGTATTTATAAAGCTCTTTTTACATCAGCAGATGTCCCAAAGTGCTATACAGAAACCCAGCCTAAAACCCCAAACAGCAAGCAATGCACATGTAGAAACACGGTGGCTAGGAAAAACTCCCTAGAAAGTCATAGGGAGAAACCTAGAGAGGAACCAGGCTCTGAGGGGTGGCCAGTCCTCTTCTGGCTGTGCCGGATGGAGATTATAAGAGTACATGGCCATTAAGGCAAAATTGTTCTTCAAGATGTTCAATTGTTCATAGATGACCAGCATGGTTGTAGAGGGTGCAACAGGTCAGTACCTCAAGAGTAAATTATGTTGATTTAATCCCTGCCGCTGTAAACCTAACAAATAAATTACTTTGTGCCTTGTCAGAGAAAGGGCATGGATTATAATAGTTTATCATTGCATAAACCTACTCAATGCCCTCTCTGTAATCAATGCAAATTCATAGCTCCTTTGTTTTGTTCCACAAATCCTTTCCGCACCTGCTTTTCTGGTTCTTAAGAGTTGGAATGCAGCAGCTCCCTACCTACTCAGGCTAAGTGGCTGTGCAGTGGGGTGTTCATAATCTATCTGCCTGGACAGTGTAGGGCCTTTGCTACTGTATTTCAACTTTCAGATGTAGCCTACCTACATTCAAACCACTCTAAATGACTGCTTATGATCACATGTTCTTGTATAATTGGGTAAATTGTTGTAGAAAATGAAAAAGTTTGCATACTGTGCATTTCATATTTTCCACCAGGACTACAGCCTCTGCTATTTATTAAAGGTGAGTCACAGTCTCTTCCTGAACACACATTGATTCACTCCTATTTTCACGTTTTCATACACTCATGATGCAATTTATACTTAATATTATAGAGGCATGGACAACTTGTTGGAATGTAACTGAACAAAGAGTAAGCCTTTTTACTCCAAATGTCAGAGCAACATTCCTTTTGTAGGCTCTTACCAATGTGTGGCAGTTAAACCCTGACTGGAAAGATTAAATAGAAGCACATGATGATTCAACCCGTGATTTTCACTAGGAGCAGCTCATACCACGACTAAATGAATGAATTTCCCTTTATTTTCTCCCCTGACACCGTAGCCTGCTTTTCTGCATCTAGTCCATGATGGCATCCCCAAGGCTGGAGACGTTCTGCTGCCCAAACAGAGACGCATCGACTGAATTTGTCATTACTTTTCAGCCCCTCTTCTTTAGCGCCATTTGCATTGGTAGCGCAGGTTTAAGTTTGGTATTTTCTATATTACAACTTTTGCCCAAACGTAGGGGTTACAGACGCCTTGGACAGTACCCTCTTCCCAAGCCAGCGTCTTCGTCGAGAATATTGTTTATCATCAGCATATGTGATATTCTGGGATGTACAGGTAAGGAAATGTCCCGTTACTTTTCATCAACACTTTCCACGTCACTGCCGATACGATGGAGAGTTTAATCAAAGCTGTAGGCGTACACCAAGTTTAGAATTGTGTCAGCCTACTTTACTCTGAACTTTTTAATTGTTCATCATAGCCTATGACAATGGAATCTACTATTGTTGCTAGTGAAACACCAGTTCGTATCAAATAAAACTTTATTTGTCACATGCGCCGAATGCAACAAGTACAACAACTTTACCGTGAAATGCTTACTTACAAGCCCTTAACCAACAGTGCAGTTCAAGAAGAAAATATTTACCAAGTAGACTAAAATTAAAAGTAACACAATAACAATAACAAATATCTCATGCAATTGGGCATATTGCTCAATTTGCTCATTTTGTAATAGCTCACAGTCTCACGTGGAAATCCACTCATGGCACGTCATGTAGCTAAGCCTAATTATGATGACGCACGAGCCAACATTTTCAAGTTGTTATAAACCATTTATGCATTGTGAAAGAATGGACTCTTACCAGTTTGTTTTCATAACGGTAATCAATTATACACAATGAAGAAAATACAGTATGTCCCACAAGCCAACCATTGGACTGCTGGCATTTAGTGTCTAAATGAGGCCATTTATAGGCCTAGCTACTATAGTAGTTTCAGTTTCTTAACATCACCTAGGCTACTGTTTGAAATTAGAATATGTGTTGGATAATTCCTTGATATAGTAAGATTAGAACTAGACTCATGTGAGAGGTGTAGTCTAGTCAGCCATCATTGCTTGAATTGTCACTGCTGACATTTTATATCCTCAAAGCCCTCTGAAATAGTCACAAAATGGACATTTGTCACACAAAATGATAGCATACTAAATCAAAGCACTTTAAGTTGAGTCATGGCCTTTACTAGAAGGTCTAGTAGAGGTAAGACACTAATGGAGAAGAAGCTGAGGACTGCTGTCCTTTTGTGAGAATGGAACTGAGGGTGTTTGATCAATTCTATTCTTCATTGCTGATATGCTGATACATATGCTGATATATTTGTTGCAATGAAAACCTATTTCATTGTCTACAGGGAAAATGACATTAGAACACAATGAATCAACACGTTACATCAATTGGTAGTGAGACATTATACATTTGACATTCTCTACCCACAAAGGTATGTCTTTCTTTGTTATTTTGCTTCTACAGAAGGTGTCAAAGAATAATGTAATTAACCTGAATAGTATGTGGTTCCAGTTTCTCCCAGCAGGGTGGTTTTCCTACTGCAAATAAAACCAACTTTAATACGTTCAACATGCCACATTTCAGCCAAAGCACACTAGAGCATCAACTACATCACGTTAAGTTCCTGTAGTACACTCACATGTTTCCAAGGCTCATGGCACAGTGCAGCAGGGCAGCGCTAAGGCCCTTATGAACCATCACCTGAGGTCTCTAGTATTTCCATTACACTTGTAACCACAATAAAAAGGATTCCATGACAGAATCACATTAACAAGGTTTGTAATAACACGAGCCAAATAACCACCAGCTTCATTATCTGTTTCCAGTGTTAATTAAAGCCAGTGAGGATTTAACTCCAGTGTAATACCCTGTAAGGTGTGTATGATGCTATGGTGATTTCCGTCCACCTTACAAAGATGACAGTTTAAAGGACAGATGTTTAAAAATCACCCTCTATTTCTATTCAGTTTCTGTGATCTGAGCCTTGTTGCATTTGTTTGACCGTTCTACTGAGTGTGTTATCAATGGAGACTCCTTTTTTATTTATTTTATTTGATTTCACCTTTATTTAACCAGGTAGGCTAGTTGAGAACAAGTTCTCATTTGCAACTGCGACCTGGCCAAGATAAAGCATAGCAGTGTGAACAGACAACACAGAGTTACACATGGAGTAAACAATTAACAAGTCAATAACACAGTAGAAAAAAAGAGAGTCTATATACATTGTGTGCAAAAGGCATGAGGAGGTAGGCGAATAGTTACAATTTTGCAGATGAACACTGGAGTGATAAATGATCAGATGGTCATGTACAGGTAGAGATATTGGTGTGCAAAAGAGCAGAAAAGTAAATAAATAAAAACAGTATGGGGATGAGGTAGGTAAAATTGGGTGGGCTATTTACCGATAGACTATGTACAGCTGCAGCGATCGGTTAGCTGCTCAGATAGCAGATGTTTGAAGTTGGTGAGGGAGATAAAAGTCTCCAACTTCAGCGATTTTTGCAATTTGTTCCAGTCACAGGCAGCAGAGAACTGGAACGAAAGGCGGCCAAATGAGGTGTTGGCTTTAGGGATGATCAGTGAGATACACCTGCTGAAGCGCGTGCTACGGGTGGGTGTTGCCATCGTGACCAGTGAACTGAGATAAGGTGGAGCTTTACCTAGCATGGACTTGTAGATGACCTGGAGCAAGTGGGTCTGGCGACAAATATGTAGCGAGGGCCAGCCGACTAGAGCATACAGGTCGCAGTGGTGGGTGGTATAAGGTGCTTTAGTAACAAAACGGATGGCACTGTGATAAACTGCATCCAGTTTGCAGAGTAGAGTGTTGGAAGCTATTTTGTAGATGACATCGCCGAAGTCGAGGATCGGTAGGATAGTCAGTTTTACTAGGGTTAGTTTGGCGGCGTGAATGAAGGAGGCTTTGTTGCGGAATAGAAAGCCGACTCTAGATTTGATTTTAGATTGGAGATGTTTGATATGAGTCTGGCAGGAGAGTTTACAGTCTAGCCAGACACCTAGGTACTTATAGATGTCCACATATTCTAGGTCGGAACCATCCAGGGTGGTGATGCTGGTCGGGCGTGCAGGTGCAGGCAGCGAACGGTTGAAAAGCATGCATTTGGTTTTACTAGCATTTAAGAGCAGTTGGAGGCCACAGAAGGAGTGTTGTATGGCATTGAAGCTCGTTTGGAGGTTAGATGGCACAGTGTCCAAGGACGGGCCAGAAGAATACAGAATGGTGTCGTCTGCGTAGAGGTGGATCAGGGAATCGCCCGCAGCGAGAGCAACATCATTGATATATACAGAGAAAAGAGTCGTCCCGAGAATTGAACCCTGTGGCACCCCCATAGAGACTGCCAGAGGACCGGACAGCATGCCCTCCGATTTGACACACTGAATTCTGTCTGCAAAGTAGTTGGTGAACCAGGCAAGGCAGTCATCAGAAAAACCGAGGCTACTGAGTCTGCCGATAAGAATATGGTGATTGACAGAGTCGAAAGCCTTGGCAAGGTCGATGAAGACGGCTGCACAGTACTGTCTTTTATAGATGGCAGTTATGATATCGTTTAGTACCTTGAGCGTGGCTGAGGTGCACCCGTGACCGGCTCGGAAACCAGATTGCACAGCGGAGAAGGTACGGTGGGATTCGAGATGGTCAGTGACCTGTTTGTTGACTTGGCTTTCGAAGACCTTAGAAAGGCAGGGCAGGATGGATATAGGTCTGTAACAGTTTGGGTCCAGGGTGTCTCCCCCTTTGAAGAGGGGGTCAGGAGCCTTATTAAACAGATCTTTATGAGACGGTCAGATGTTTTGAGATGTTGTGTTTGTCTCCTCCAGGTATCATAGTGAGGTCATCCATCTGGCTAGGCCTGCCCAACCTTGTCAGAGGGATCAACGTGGCCAACAACAGCGACGTGTGGCCAGAGGTGTTCTGCGTCGGCAGTGCAGTACGTATGATAACCATGTCTAGGACTTTTTCCTGACCATGTAACCTGACCAGGAAAAACTCCTGACCTGGCAGAAGAAGAGTTATAGCAGGTAGCCTAGAGCATTGGGCCAGTAACTGAAAGGTTGCTGGTTTGAATCCCTGAGCTGAATAGATTAGATTAAAAATCAGTCAATGTGCCCTTGAGAAAGGCCCTAATTGTTCCTTTAAGTTGCTCTCGATAAGAGCATCTACTAAATTACTAAACTGAGACAAAAAGGAGCTCAGCAAATATACAGTACTGACAGGAATGGGCTAGCAGATTGTATTTTACATTTGAAACAGTCACTTGCATGACAAAATGGTGCTTAAAGGAGTTATTGTTGTGAAGAACCATAAAATAAAACATCTCACTGGACACAGAGTGTTGAACCATCACCATTATTTAGAGAATTTGAAATTCCCTGAGTAAGTCAATTATTCTGCATGTAGCATTTAACAACGTTGATCCAGTGTTTGGGTGTTGGACACTGACACACAGCAGAGATGCCTAGATGTACTCTTAAACATGCAGAGAGACTAATATGAGATTAGTTACTAAAAAAAAAGCTATCACGTTACTTATCAAGGAGAGATTCTGCACCGTGTACAATATCCTCCTGTATGATGCTTGTTGGTTTATTTTTTTGTTGAATTTTACCCCTTTTTCTCCCCAATTTCGTGGTATCCAATTGTTAGTAGCTACTATCTTGTCTCATCGCTACAACTCCCGTACGGGCTCGGGAGAGACGAAGGCTGAAAGTCGTGCATCCTCCGAAACACAACCCAACCAAGCCTTCTTAAGCGCGCATCCAACTCGGAAGCCAGCCGCACCAATGTGTCGGAGGAAACACCGTGCACCTGGCAACCTTGGCTAGCGCGCACTGCGCCCAGCCCGACACAGGACTCGCTGGTGCGCGATGAGACAAGGATATCCCAAGCCCTCCCTAACCCGGACGACTCTAGGCCAATTGTGCGTCGGGCCGGTTACGAGGTGGTATCCAATTGTTAGTAGCTACTATCTTGTCTCATCGCTACAACTCCCGTACGGGCTCGGGAGAGACGAAGGCTGAAAGTCGTGCATCCTCCGAAACACAACCCAACCAAGCCTTCTTAAGCGCGCATCCAACTCGGAAGCCAGCCGCACCAATGTGTCGGAGGAAACACCGTGCACCTGGCAACCTTGGCTAGCGCGCACTGCGCCCAGCCCGACACAGGACTCGCTGGTGCGCGATGAGACAAGGATATCCCAAGCCCTCCCTAACCCGGACGACTCTAGGCCAATTGTGCGTCGGGCCGGTTACGACAGAGCCTGGGCGCGAACCCAGAGTCTCTGGTGGCACAGCTGGCGCTGCAGTACAGCGCCCTTAACCACTGAGCCACCCGGGAGGCCCTTGCAGTATGGTTTATATACAGTGTGTTGTTCTGATGTTTAGTCTGGTTTGTGTTCCCCAGATGTGGATCCAGCTGTTCTTCAGTGCATCCTTCTGGTGGACCTTCTGTTACGCTGTGGATGTCTTCCTTGTGGTCAAAAGATCTGCAGGAATCAGGTAGTCTATACTCTCCTCCTGCTATCAATCACATTTTACTAAATCACTTCTCTATCAAATATGTTTTCTCTCAATCAGTGGTGGCTAGTGGCACTTTAAATGGGGAGGATGGGCTCATAGTAATGGCTGGAACGGAATCAATAGAACGGAATCAAAAGAATGGTCTCAAACACATCAAACACCTGGTTTCCATGTGTTTGATATTATTCCATTCATTATGAGCCATCCTCCCCTCATGAGCCTACTCTCTGATGTGTGCTCTCATCAATATAATATCAGTAATCTCACAATATAATATAGCTGCAACTCCTCAATATAATACTCTTCTGTCTTTCCAGATGGGGAAAGTACCACAGCGACTTGTGTAGCGCAAAAACAAATATTGTGTTTAATTATTCATACTGTTCTAATGATATGCCACTTCCATTAGACAGAGAATGTGAAAATCTGCTCTTCAGTTCTGATACCACTTCTCTCTGGGCGTTACTGTGTATCTCATATGTAATCCGTGGGATATTGTGTGAAATATACTACACAGAGTGTAAAAAACATAAAGGACACCTGCTCTTTTCATGACATAGACTAACCAGGTGTATCCTGGTGAAATGTACAATCCCTTATTGATGTCACTTGTTAAATCCACTTCAATCGGTATAGATGAAGGGGAGGAGGTTAAAGGATTTTTAAGCCTTAAGATAACTGAGACATGGATTGTGTATGTGTGCCATTCAGAGGGTGAATGGGCAAGACAAAACAATAACTGCAACGCTGCTGGGTTTTTCACGCTCAACAGTTTCCCGTATGTATCAAGAAATGGTCCATCACCCAAAGGACATCCAGCCAACTGGGGGTGCAACTCAATATTAGGACGGTGTCCTTAATGTTTTGTAAATTTAGTGTATGTTTATGTGTTGAAAGCATTGCCTGGCTCATGAATCATGACTAGGGCCCTGTGTTTTAGTAAATCATGTCACATGACCTGGATTTTAACCTCTATTTTAAGCCTTTTCCAGAAATGAGAATTACACCAAAAAGGAAAACATTTTTTGTCTGAGGATGGTACTGGACCATCTGACATAAAAAATAAAATAAAAATTGAAATGAAAAAGCTTTAAATAAAGATTAAAATCCAGGTCATGTGACATAATTAACCAAAACACAGGGCCTCATGACGTGATGTCTTGTTGTTCCGTCAGTACCATCATCCTGTATCACATGATCACATGGGGTCTGGCCGTGTTGCTGTGTGTGGAGGGTGTGGCCATGCTCTACTACCCATCCATCTCCAGGTATGTCAACAGCTCTCCATTGGATGTGTCTGTGACATCAAGTTTGTGTTGTCATGAATCACATTGAAAATGTAGGCTTGTGAAGTTGTGACAACATTTACTGTACTGCTGACTGTCAAGATACTTGAAGGAACATTGTCTCAGGATCCTTGATGTTGGACCAGTTTTATGTGCATTCCAAGACTTGTGCTGTACACTGACAGTCAATAGCCCTATTGTAGTTAAAGGGATAGTTCGGGACTTTGGCAATGAGGCCCTTTATCTACTTCCCCAGAGTCAAATTAACTTAGGATTTTTATGTACTGTATCTGCGTCCAGTATGAAGGAAGTTAGATGCAATTACATGAACATTGTATCCACGAGTTCATCTGATTCTGAAAAGTAGACAAAGAGCTTCATTGCCAAAATCCTGAACTACACCTTTAAATGAGGATTGTGGTGTGCTAACCCAACATGCCTCTGTACTGCTACCTCCTGTGATCCTTCCCCCATGCCTGGAGGATACATGTAAGGTTGTGTGATGTGCAGTGCCTTTCTCGTGTTGCAGCTGTGAGAATGGCCTGCAGCATGCCATTCCTCACTACATCACTACCTACGCTCCTCTACTGCTGGTGCTTATAGTCAACCCTACGCTGTTCGCCAGGACTGTGTCTGCAGGTCAGTTCAAACTGCCCCTCTGGTGCTGGCTAGCTCTTTATGATCCAGAGCCTTGGACAGGCAAATACGTCCCAAATGGCACCCTATTCCCTATTTAGTGTACTACTTTTGACCAGGGCCCACAGGCCGCATCCACAGGCACACTCATATCAGATATTTCATACATAGATACAGTTGAAGTTGGAAGTATACATACACTTAGATTGGAGTCATTAAAACTTGTTTTTGAACCACTCCACATATTTCTTGTTAACAAGCTATAGTTTTGGCAAGTTGGCTAGGACATCTACTTTGTGCATGACACAAGTAATTTTTCCAACAATTGTTTACAGACAGATTATTTCACTTATAATTCGCTGTATCACAATTCCAGTGGGTCAGAAGTTTACATACACTAAGTGGACTGTGCCTTTAAACAGCTTGGAGAATTCCCCAAAATGATGTCATGGCTCTAGAAGCTTCTGATAGGCTAATTGACACCATTTGAGTCAATTGGAGGTGTACCTGTGGATGTATTTCAAGGCCTACCTTCAAACTCAGTGCCTCTTTGCTTGACATCATGGGAAAATCCAAATAAATCAGCCAAGACTCAGAAAAAACATTGTAGACCTCCACAAGTCTGGTTCATCCTTGGGAGCAATTTCCAAATGCCTGAAGGTACCTTGTTCATCTGTACCAACAATAGAACACAAGTATAAACACCATGGGACCACGCAGCTGTCATACCGCTCAGGAAGGAGACACATTCTGACTCCTAGAGATGAACGTACTTTGGTGCGAAAAGTGCAAATCAATCCCAGAACAACAGCAAAGGACCTTGTGAAGATGCTGGAGGAAACAGGTACAAAAGTATCTATAGCCACAGTAAAACAAGTCCTATATCGACATAACCTGAAAGGCCACTCAGAAAGGAAGAAGCCACTGCTCCAAAACTGCCATAAAAAAGACAGACTACGGTTTGCAACTGCACATGGGGACAAATATCGTACTTTTTGGAGAAAGGTCCTCTGGTCTGATGAAACAAAAATAGAACTGTTTGGCCATAATGACCATCGTTATGTTTGGAGGAAAAAGCGGGAGGCTTGCAAGCCGAAGAACACCATCCCAACCGGGAAGCACGGGGGTGGCAGCATCATGTTGTGGGGGTGCTCTGCTGCAGGAGGGACTAGAGCACTTCACAAAATAGATGGCATCATGAGGGGGGAAAATCATGTTGATATATTGAAGCAACATCTCAAGACATCAGTCAGGAAGTTAAAGCTTGGTCGCAAATGGGTCTTCGAAATGGACAATGACCCCAAGCATACTTCCAAAGTTGTGGCAAAATGACAACAAAGTCAAGGTATTGTAGTGGCCATCACAAAGCCCAGACCTCAATCCTGTAGAACATTTGTGGGCAGAACTGAAAAAGTGTGTGTGAGCAAGGAGGCCTACAAACCTGGCTCAGTTACACCTGCTCTGTCAGGAGGAATGGGCCAAAATTCACCAAACTTATTGTGGGAAGCTTGTGGAAGGCTACCCGAAAAGTTTGACCCAAGTTAAACAATTTAAAGGCAATGTTACCAAATACTAATTGAGTGTATGTAAACTTCTGACCCACTGGGAATGTGATGAAAGAAATAAAAGCTGAAATAAATAATTCTCGCTATTATTATTCTGACATTTCACATTCTTAAAATAAAGTGGTGATCCTAACTGACCAAAGACATGGAATTTTTAAAAGGATTAAATGTCAGGAATTGTGAAAAACTGAATTTAAATGTATTTGGCTAAGGTCTATGTAAAATTCTGACTTCAACTGTAAATACTAACAGCTCTATTGTATCTAAATGTAGAGTCCTACAGAGATGTGTTTAAATGGGTTCAATCTTTTATAGCTATTCTTTTTCAGGAGAAACATTCTGCGATTATTGTAAAAGCAGAAAGAAAGTGAACCGGCGTTTTTTTCTCCATTCAGTGACATCATTATTGAAGGGACGACAAGGGATCTACACAGAAAACGAGAGACGCCTGGGAACAGAGATAAAAATACGCTTCTTCAAAATCATGCTGGTCTTCTTTATTTGGCAAGAAACTTGTCTTTATCTAACAGAAAGACCAGAATAATGCATATCATTGTGGGATACATAGTATGTAGTCTATAACATTTCTCCTGTCTTCTATTGTATTGTCTTAGCCAAACAGCATACGAAACTTGATGGCAAGTAAATGGGTTATGGAGGAACCTATATTACAGGTCCTGACAGTAAAGTAAACATACATTTGATTAAGTTAAGGCAACTGTGTTTCCTGGCAATGCTGGAGAATGGCTTATGTGTGACCTTTTTTTCATAAAGTCCATGACCTTCCTCAGAGAGGCCATACTTATAATGCTGTAGTGTAAATCAATTTATTTCTACAAAGCGTTTTCCGAACATTATGGAGAGCTGCAGAGGCCCTTGAATTCTAAGATCCACGTTTCAAAATTGAAGAACTGGCACTTTTTTTTACTATACTTTTTATCAATTACTTTAAGGCTGTGTTTACACAAGCAGCCCAATTCTGATATTTATTTTCTCACTAATTGGTCTTTTGACCAATCAGATCAGCTCTGAGAAAGATCTGATGTGAAAAGATCTGATGTGATTGGTCAAAAGACCAATTAGTGGAAAAAATATCAGAATCGGTCTACCTGTGTAAATGCAGCCAGAGACCTAATTTGGCATATTGTAGCTAGCCCTTGGTGAATCTGTCTAGTCAGTAAAGGAACTTAACTCATTTTCATAATGAAAAAAAAATATTAATTATAAAAAAGTATTGACATTCAGTATGCTTTCCTGACATTAATGTACGATACCTTTATCATGATTCCCACTTTTCAGCTGGCTTCCCAACATCATCAATGAAAGCCTGCTGTTTTACCTGGAGATGCAGACAGATATAAAAGCTGGTGACTTGAAGAATATACGAAACGCAGCCCTCATCACATGGTTTATCATGGTGGGTTCACTGTCAATGCATTTACTTTATAGTAAACGATCTTGGACAGAAGTTTTCATTTGTACAGCAAACCAGTCCAGCACCAATGTTAGTGTGTTATTTTGAAGGCTCAGGTTTGTTCATATCTGAAGGTCTCTGTGTTATGTTCTACTGTTTCCAGGGCATCTTGAACCCCATGTCAGGCTTCCTCAACACGTTGGCCTTCCATGGCTGGACGGGCTTCAAAGTGGACTGCAGCCTGCAGAGGAGGAGGGAGCTGGCCTGGGACTCAGCCTCCACCTCGGCGGCTAACGTGGGGGGCTACAACCCCATCGTGGGCTCCACCCTGCTCTACCAGAGCCATGTCCAGGAGGCCAAGAACATGACAGGCAAGAACATGACAGGCAACGGGCAGCCGGCCTCCGACGCCATCAGCGTCCTATCAGAAGGTAAAGGGCATGTGTGGCTGCAGAGCGGGGAGAATGGCAATGGTAACTCCCCAGTGTATCAAGGCTGGTGAAACCTGTTGTACACATGCTGGGCATCATCATCTAACGTTACATTCTGCTGTGCATGGTGCTGCCAATAAAGCCGCACTCAGTTTGCTTCATATCATACCAGCAAGTATGGATTTGGTTTTAGATTATAAAGTTATAGATGACTTCAGACTCATAGGGAAGGGCCTCACTCACCGGGCAAATTTTTCCTTAATAAATCCAGTTTTGAAAAATATATTACTGTCAGAGATTGTCCCCCAGGACCAGCTTATATGACGTATTATAGAGGATGATGGTCTGAGCCAGGAGAAATGACCAGGGACAGAACTGTTTCTGTAGTAGTAGAATGTGTAGTAGAATTTACCTGCGATGTGCTGCTGCATCTTTTAACTCCATAATGTCAATATTTCTGCTCTCACATGGTTAAATTACAATTAAGTGAGGACAAAAATATATCACGTATTTTGGGAGAAATGTATGTTTTTGTTTATTTTTATGTTCTACTATTTAAGCAGACTTAGGCCATGATTCAATCAGATTTAGTGTTAACCCGCATTGGCAGACATCCGCATAGCAATGTTTTGCCGATGTTAGAGGTGTAACTGTGGTATGAGCAGACACATTTCAGCGGCTGCCTAGTGTGTCACAAACCACTCTCTTCCTTATTATCCCTACCGCGTTAGAAGTTCAAAATGTTGATAGGAAGTGTCGGCAAATACATGGTTTCATGTTCATTTATAGCCTATCAGACTAATCGAGGTGTAGACAATAGAAAATCACGCATTCGAGTGTTTGAACTTGTAGCGTGGAATTTGTTAGATTATAAAGTAATCTGGTTAAACTAACGCAGTTCCTCCGCCGACACAGCCAAAACAACCGCTGTGCGGGTGTCAGCAAGTTCGGATCAGATAGAATCTAGCCCTTAGTGAGATGTTTCGGTGCACAATTTCAAGATAATGTACACAGATATTTAATGTTTTTGATTAATGTTCAGGATCTGAGACAGTGAACCTGACTTTTTAATGAAAACTCCTCATGAAATAAAGAACAACTTTCAAGGCTTTAGTGTTTCTTGTTTATGAATTTGGCCCTGTATTATGACTCTCAAGGATCTTATATTTAAGTTTCGATATAGAGTTGTGTTGGAAATTTGTTTGGCTTGTTTTTTTTTTTTTGGGGGGGGGGGTTATCAAGAGGATCCAAACATATATTTTAACCCATAACACATGTAAATACAGTCTTGTCTAAACTGTTAAAAAAAATCCCAATGGTAAGAGATATGCTACTTGTATGAAGGTGTGGTACATGCCTTGAATGAAGAGAACTGCAGCAGAGGACTTGTTAATTGTAGACTCTTGGGAGTTTTGATTTGAAGTGTAAGAGAAGGGATATATATATACCCGCCTTAACTCAGTCATCTCCCCTATCCCCTATTTTGTCTTGCTAGGTTCAGAGTCTAGTACAATTGAAATCCACATTTCCACTGAGCACCGAGACTATGAGGAGATAGACGCAGATGGAGAATCGTTGGGGAGCTCTGCAAGGCACTAGCTGGAGCCACCTGCAAAACCTGCTGCCAGCCTTCACTCTCTGCACACCCCCCCCCCCCCCCCCCCCCCCATGGTTTAGTTCGCATCCCAAATGGCACCCTATTCCCTATATAGTGCAGTAATTTGACCATGGGCCATAGGGTTCTGGTCAAAAGTAGTGCACTATATAGGGAATAGGATGCCATTTGGGACGCAATGTTAGACCCTGTCCCTGATCTCTGTTGGAAAACCATGAACCCATAGACGCCCCTTTAGATAAACCAGGAGTGTTAAAAATGGTCTGTCTACCTGTACCATTTCAGTTATTTTTCTCTTTAGGATTGCCATTTCATTGCTACTGTAGCATAGTTAAAGGTTTGTTATCACAGAACAACATGACACACTTGGCCGTTCGTCTGCTTCTCATATCTCTGGTGTCCACATATGACAGGCCCCAAAGGGTTTGCCAGTTAATTTGCCTCAGCACGGAACACACAGCCCTCCTAATCACCATTGGCGTTACGTTACTGAACCATCAACTGTACAGTAATGGAATAGTCCTCAAGGCTACCTCACGGTGTCTCATTTTCAATTCAGATAAGAAATGTCAGGTTTGTACTATTGACTATTGGTGAACCTAGAGGCTGCCTTTTAAAAATGTGCCTTAATTACTCCAGAAGCATGTATTCAATTCAGCACATCAGCAGACCCAGTGTACTGTACGTATGCATGTATGACTTGTGTACATAAGAAGCCCCCAAAAGCATAAACGAATGGGAATATATCTCTACCTGAGATGTTGTTTATAGGTAAATGATTTGTAGATAGGGTTTTGAACGTTACATTGTTAACCTTGTACTTTGGTTCTATTTTATACAGTATTAAACATTGCGCAATGAAGTTTTGTGATAGTGTTATCTTTAACCCAAGTTGAAGGAGGGTAAGAATTTTGTAATTTCTTTCAAGTTTGATGTGTCATGAGTTAAATGATCACATGAAGTATCTGATAAAGTGCTACACTGACACTAAATATCTACCTCTCCATATACACATTATCATAATGCTATGCATTCTGCCGCGTGAGCCACGTTTAAAGGGAAACGACAAGAACCCAACAATACAAGGAAAGGCTTTTCTAATATCAAAATAGAGTGCTTTATTTGAGACATAATGTGATTTCATTGTTTAGTCTTGGAAACAGATGACCATACCCTAGACTGGGTGGGGGAGAGTGATCGCTGTCAGTCACAGCATATTATTCCACACTGGGCTTCTCAGCATGCCAAGATGGCCACCAACCACAGTCCGATTCTCAGTCTGACACAGACAATAATGGCTCTCAGCAGCAACAAAAAATAAGTCAGACAATGAACCTTCCATCAATCAACGCCCGATTATGCCGTAAAAATAACAAGAAATAAAAATGCTGGTCTTCCCCTTTCATCACAAACCCAAACAAAAGCTGATCCTACCTTCTGAAAAAGTGCACTTCACACATTGCTCTTAAAATGATCTTGACTGAAAGAGAGAAAAGGGACAAACAGGCATTGTCAGTTTGTTAGTTCGAAGAGACAGATATCACGTTAGACCATGGTAAGTACAAGTATACATACAGCACACAACGGGCCAGTTCGTTTGGCATGGCCCGGTGCCCTGGGTGATTTCACTTAAGTACCAATTGAGAGGTCTAAAATGTTCAACGGGCCATGAAAAACGAACTTCCCCATTTAAAGCTAAACCCATTATACAGGTATCTCAAATCAGAAGTCAAATCTGACCTATTAGATCAGGCAGTGGAGACATCAGGACCTCCACTGAATTCAACCAATCACAGCTTAGAAGCTACAGCAGGACTTTCGCTTGACCAATCAGATTGATCGGTCAGTGTAACCTGGGTTTACGTCAGATAGCTTGCGGTGCCAAACAGAGGAGTACTGTTAGAAAATATCAATAGATGACTAGTGATGACAGTTTGCTACTAAAGCAACATTGAGACAACACAATTAAAACGTTCACAGCCTCCTCTCCTCCTGGTCTTTCCTGGTCAGTCATCATGTTCTCTGTCTGTTCTGATCTCCATTTCATTGGTTGTCATTAGGACTGAATACAGACTAAATTCACTGACACGTCTTGTGAAATGACTACAGTCCACCTCAGCGCCACCTGACTTGACAAACCAACCGGATGCACACATAACTGGTAGAATGAACATACATGGTGAAAAAATTATTCTGACATGCTTTAAATGTAATCAGGGTCTTGTAACTGAGTATCAGCAAAGAAAAGGGGCAATATCTCTAGCCAGTATTGAGCGTCTAGAGGATGACGCCAAAGTGTAATGTAAATAAACATATATACGCAGTATATAAGTCTGTGTATTCATCTAATTTACATATCTTTACATTCATAAAATTTACATCCAGAAGGGAGAATACTTATAAACCACTTTATGCATCTTGTAAAGATGTCCACAAAAATATTTTTTTTCTTCCTCATGTGAATTAAAACATCATTAAAAGTTAGTTTTTTCTTCATTGAAATGGTGTTATTAAATGTGAGAACAGAACTACCTCATAGCAACGCCTTGTGTTACTCTGACTTTCAAAAGTCCATTTGAGAAAAATTTGCAAGAAGAGCTCTTGAAACAGAAACCATTTCCCACTCAGGACAACTTAAACATCACATTTGAGGAGGCCAGTGCAGCACTAACAATGTCACTCTCCTCATGTCTCCCACATTGTTTCTCAACTCAGGACACCATAGGGTTAACATGTGCTTAGATACATTCTAAAACACAACCTTTCTCTCACAATATGACCCCAAACACCCAAACCTCAGCAAACCTTCCTCATGATTCAGGCCCTAGTTAAATAACAGCAGGGGTAGGTGGTCATTTCACTTCCTCTTTAGGCACCTTTTAAAGCATGGCTGAACAACTATTATTAGATTTAGTTCAGTCCTGTGGATGAATTAACCCAGCAGATTTTCTTTGTGGTCTCAAACAAGAGACACAAATCCATTGAGTAGGTTGTAATAGTTAGAACAAGTATTTTGTTGGTCTCCTGTGTCCACTCTGAGGTTGTCCTCCACATTGCCAGGCCTGCTCTGAACCATTAGAGTGTGTTTGCTGATGGCAGAAGGCATTTTTTCTGCACATTCCAGGGTCCATCTTCAAAATCACTGGCAGGATGCTATTTTCGGAGCTCAAGAACACATACCTGGAGGGCAAAGATAGCATGATTAATAATACATATTATGCTTCAGAATATTTTGGTTTCTCCCCATGCACTTCTGAAAGCATTGGTCCTGAGACTAAAGCATTAAGGTCTTTTATTTTTATCACTTTGGTTTAACATACAAAAATGAGTGGTAGTAGTACATGCATAAATGAAAAAAATAAAAACACATCAATACAAATTATATACATTTTAAAACACAAATCATAATCGTATCAAACATACCGATCCATCTGAAGCGCTAGCACCAACTTTGTCTCCTGTGCTGTTCCAGCACACCTCAAAAATCCCTCCAGTCCCCCTGTAGCTATGCACCAAGGCTCCAGACTGCAACCACAACACAACCACATTACCACCAACTCTGGTGAGGACTGCTTGAGGACCATAGTTGCCTGCTTGACCTAACAACAACGTCACAGCCTGTATTAAACATAGGGCCAGGTGTTTTATCTGACCATAGGACCTACTAACTAACTGTTATAAGATGCTATAACCTGTTACAATCTGTTATAAACTGTTACAATCTGTTATAAACTGCTAAAAGCTGTTACATATTATAAACTGTTAACTGAGTTATAACCTCCAGCGTGACTCACCATGGTGTTCCAGATGTGTACACACTTGTCGAAGGAGCCGCTGGCCAGGTGCTTCCCGTCGGGGCTGAAGGCCACACTGTAAACAGGCTCCTGGTGTTTGGTGAGGGTGTGGATACACACACCTCGCTCCACGTCCCACAGACGCACCGTCGAGTCAAACGAGGCACTGAGGGGTAGGACAGAGCACATGGTCAGTTCTCCATCTATCTGCTAAATGAAAATACGTACTGTAACTGAAATACATGAAAACTCAAACTTTGTTCATACCAACAAGCCATTACTGATCTTTCAGTACTAATGGTAATTTACAGGGTTTGACAGGAGAGTTAACACCTTTATAACAAAGTAGCAACCAAGTCGTTTCTCCAGGTTCAGGTTGTCAACAACACTACATAGAAAGAAGGATATGAAATGTAAGAAATATGTCAATAAGTTGGCTTTGGTGCTCGATGCAAACTCTAATTCAAAATGCTGATCCACAAAGCCAAAACGAGATGTGTGATGTTGTAGAATCGGTGAGAACATCTGTCACCACAAAAGGAGAGCATGTGATGGATGAGAGCATGTGATGGATGAGAGCATGTGATGGATGAGAGCATGTGATGGATGAGAGCATGTGTTAATGAAAAGAGGAGCTGACATTCATTAACACTTTCTCATCAAAATGGTATTATTAGATAGTGTAAGCCAAGTCTTCTGGGGCTGCCCCTGGCTAGATTGCAAATCTCACTTTACAAGGACACAGGAAAATATTGTGAGATTAAAACTAAATTAATAAACAGAAGTTGGGAAAGAACCAATTAAATCACATGATCAGACATGAGCTGTATCTTGGTGTACAATACCACATTTACCTCAGATTACTATCAAGTTCCTAACAAGTCATAGCAGTAATGGCAGTTTTACATCCAGAGTGAAATATACGCCCATCCCAGGGGATTTCAGAAGAGGTTGTAAATGCCTGTGGTATTTGAACTGTAACATTTACATATGGAAGCATTGGCTTGATGTCCCTGATCCACTGACAGTTACTAGCCCTGAGAGAATGTCTGGGACACTTCCTGACAAGAGACCACTTCACTGTCCATTCTCAACTCATCACAACGCTGTCCCAGAACAAGTCTAGGTGCTGTGAGTGTGTCCCACCTAGCCAGCATGATGTTGAAGTTGGGGTTGCTAGTGCCGGGGCCGGTAGGGCTCCACTTGATAGTGTAGATCTCCTTACTGTGGGCCTGGAGGTCATGGACCCACGAGTCCTGCTTCATACTCCAGATCTGGGAAAGAGAACAGCACTGTGTAATCATTACATTATTATATTGACATATGGAGATCATGGTCATGTGTCCAAAATCTTGGCTGAAGTAGAAGTGCTGGCCTTACCTTTAAAGTCATGTCATCAGAGCAGGAGGCTAGTAACATCCCTGACGGGTCCCACTTGATAGCATTGACTTCATTCTGAAAAACACATGGGAAGACAGACATGTAGACTTGTAGAGGACCAATAAGACATCATGCTTATCCGTTTAATAGTTACACATTATCCTGTTTACAGACCTTCAGAAGTTTGGGAAAATACAGGATGTAGAGAAATCCCAAGTGTGACTTGGTCCTCAGTGGTGTGAGTTGTAGAGGGTAGAACAGAGATGTAGTTTGTTTACCGTGTGGCCTTGGAAGGTTTTGAGCGGCCGGTCGCTGCCCATTCGACACACGTGGATGCACATGTCTGTGCTGCAGGAGGCAAACGTTGTGTTGTTCTGCCAGTCCACGTCCAGGGCTGGAGCTGCAGGCAGGAGGCAACACAAAAGGACAAGGACAGTATTCAAAGGGTTAACTCACATCACCCGAGCAGCTGAAGTCCTACATCTTTCTGTTCGGGACACAGGGGGCTTACCTGAGTGGAAGGGGAACTGCTGCTTGGCCTCTCCTGTGTGTGCGTCCCAAATGATTGTTGTCTGGAAAATGACAACAGATACATAGCAAATACTGCAGGGTTAGTTGATTGCTACTGGAGTTACTTGATTAATTCGATTAAATAATATATACAATAATATATATATTTTTAAATACCTTATCTACACCAGCACTGAGGATAGAGTTTCCTTTCTTGTTCCACTTCAGTGCAAATATGGGACCTTTATGTTGCCCCAAGGTGCTAGCCAGATTACCTGTGAAAGACAAGAGTTTAATGTATCTGCACAGATGACAATATGATTCAGATTGGGCATTGGGCACTGTAATATAAATTAATTAAAATGTAACAAAACTCAACAAACCATCTTTTGTCCATATCCTTGCAAATCCATCATAAGATCCTGTTGCTAAGAGTGTCCCGTCGCTCTATGGGGTCAAATAGAGCAGTTAGTTAACTCTACTCAGTATAGAGGACTTCTAATGTTCCGTTCCAGACCATTTCAGTCAAGTGATAATTGACACAGTAGATGGATGGAATGGACAATTGAGAACTCACATTCCAGTCTAGTGAGGTGACATCTTTGTTGCTGGGGACGTCCTGGTCTCCCTCCCTGATGCAGTGTCTGAGCACCAGCTGGGTGGAACTACTGTTACTGTTCTCATTCAGGTTCCAGATCCGGGCTGTCGAGTCTCCCGACCTAGACACACACACAGGCAGAATACAGAAGAGAAAGTCAATACAGACAGACAGAGACAGTGTGTGTGTGTGTGTGTGTGTGTGTGTGTGTGTGTGAGCTGCTCTAGCCTCACAAGTCCCAGAAAAGCTGAACCCAGTACTGACTCATCCCTGTGCCCCCCACACTTCCCCCTCCCAAATTAGACTCACCCTGAGGCCAGCAGGTCGCTGACAGGGTTCCAGGCACAGATGAACACCTCTGACTCGTGGCCTCGGAGGACCGTGGCCTTGCTGGCTGGGATCTCCACGTCCACATCCATCTCCATGGGCTCAATGTGGTTATCTGTAATCAGATCACATCCACACTCTGTTACAGACTGGGGCTCCTGAGTGGCGCAGCGGTCTAAGGCATGGCATTTTTTTATATATATATTTTTCACCTTTATTTAACCTGGTAGGCTAGTTGAGAACAAGTTCTCATTTACAACTGCAACCTGGCCAAGATAAAGCAAAGCAGTGCGACACAAACAACAACACAGAGATACACATGGAATAAACAAGCGTACAGTCAATAACACAATAGAAAAAATAAAGTCTATATACAGCGTGTGCAAATGGCGTGAGGAGATAGGCAATAAATAGGCCATAGTAGTGAAGTAATTACAATTTAGCATATTAACACTTGAGTGATAGATGTGCAGATGATGATGTGCAAGTAGAAATACTGTTGCGCAAAAGAGCAGAAAAGTAAATAAAAACAATATGGGGATGAGGTAGGTAGATTGGATGGGCTATTTACAGATTGGCTATGTACAGCTGCAGCAATCAGTTAGCTGCTCAGATAGCTGATGTTTAAAGTTAGTGAGGGAAATATAAGTCTCCAGCTTCAGCGATTTTTGCAATTAGTTCCAGTCATTGGCAACAGAGAACTGTAAGGAAAGGCGGCCAAATGAGGTGTTGGCTTTAGGGATGATCAGTGAGATACACCTGCTGGAGCGCGTGCTACGGGTGGGTGTTGTTATCGTGACCAGTGAGCTAAGATAAGGCGGAGCTTTACCTAGCATAGACGTATAGATGTCCTGGAGCCAGTGGGTCTGGCGACGAATAGGTAGCGAGGGCCAGCCAAAGAGAGCATACAGGTCGCAGTGGTGGGTGGTATATGGGGCTTTGGGGACAAAACGGATGGCACTGTGATAGACTGCATCCAGTTTGCTGAGTAGAGTGTTGGAGGCTATTTTGTAGATGACATCGCCGAAGTCGAGGATCGGTAGGATAGTCAGTTTTACGAGGGTAAGTTTGACGGCGTGAGTAAAGGAGGCTTTGTTGCGAAATAGGAAACCGATTCTAGATTTTATTTGGATTGGAGATGTTTAATATGAGTCTGGAAGGAGAGTTTACAGTCTAGCCAGACACCTAGGTATTTGTAGTTGTCCACATATTCTAAGTCAGAACCGTCCAGAGTAGTGATGCTAGTCGGGCGGGCGCATGCGGGCAGAAAACGGTTGAAAAGCATGCCTT